>NW_021633632.1:0-151272 GCF_004799145.2 Neltuma alba
GCCCATTTTACTTTTGAGTCAAAAGTAACTTATTTTCATAATTAGCACAAGCTAATGAAAATTATTTTGACTTTTAAAATTGTGCTGATTGGTTTGTAAAAGAGAAAGGGAGTAAAGGGGTGATGGACAACGTCTGGATTTGGGGAAAAAAATAGCCAAACTAACATAAGAAAATGAGAATGAGAATTCTTAGATTAATCAAACTCTTTTAATTAATGTTTTGTATCAAGAATAATTTTCCAATAAATAATGTCTAACTTGTTAAAGTTATTTTTCATTTATGTTTACATAAATAGTTTCTTATAATATTTCAAATTTTTTTCAATATATTTCATTCATTAAGTAAAAAAACACTTAAAACTTATTTATGACTTATGCAAAAACAGATTTTTAAAATTAAAAAACTATTTTTGGCATTATATTTATATTCTTCTTATGCTTTTTTTATATATCATTTGTGCTTCCTAATTAGGTTTTAGTTATTTACATGAACCGCGTTCATGACGCAATCAGAAACCAAATTGTACATAACGTATCAGTTAATTATTATGTAATATTATTTCATTTAATTTGTCACAATACTATGATTTAATTAAATTAAAATTATTTTATCTATTAAAATTATGTTTTGCTTTACATTTGTAATAATTTTTTATGATATCCCTGACGTTTTAAAGTATATTTCAGCCATGAAATTCCGTTTCTTTATATTAAATAATTTAAGTTTATTGTATTATGTAAATTTATTTTTTTAATCATTTATCACTGTTTAATAAAACTCATACTCATTTAAGTAATTTTACAAACTAACCTTACTAATTTATTGTTACCCAATTTAACTGTTTGAAAAGTACAATTGATAATATGCTATTTTTTAATTGTTAATCCAAACGGAACCAAATATGCGAAGTAAAATACTGAGAGAGGGCACATTCGATGGCGAAATCAACAGACAGGGAGCATAGTGTGGAAACAAAAAGATCACTATCATGAGTGGGATAGATCAACTCTCGAAGAACTGCAAAGAAAAGTCTTCCATAACAAATAGTAAAAATTATCTCATTATGTACCCAGATAACTCACCAAAAAGAATTAAACAAAGTTCCACTGTTTTACAATCAAGTTGTCTAGATTGAACACTAAGAAGCATCTTTAACACCTGGCCAGAGAAAACGAAGCACTGAATAGACAAGAAAAGTGAAAGAAGTAGAACAATAATGGAATAAAAAGGGTTATCAGAGTGGACAAAAAACTGTGTTGTGCCAAGAGCAGCAGAGCCTCATAATCAGCAACACCGGCGTCATCTCTCAAGTTCCTAAAAGATCAGTCCAAGTTAGGCACTTGAACCGCTGAAGGTTGAACCAAAGAGATCAAAGATGAGAAGCCTTCAAATAAGGAAGAGAAACAATAGGGAAGAGAGCATAAAGTGAAATCAGAGAAAGAGCGGACGGAATACCTATTCCTGCGCCATCAATCTCCAAAGATTAGAATAAGCAAATTATGATATGAAAAGAAAGGGCAAAAATCGAAGAAATATTGCAGAAATCGATCCATTGAAAAAAGGGCAGAAGTTCAAGAACCGTGTGGATACATATTTTCTTGGCTTCGATACGTTTGGATGCTCTTGCTCGATCCCATGAGACATACAAGCGAAGCACATGTGGACGGTTAATACTCGGTGAACCAATAAATAATAGAACCTTCTGCCTCCTACTCTTACTCTCTTATATTCTCCAATTCCAACCACCCTTCACTATTTTTTCTCCTTGCATTAACTCTTCCTCCCATAAGTCTTCCTTCTCTCCCCTAGAGTCTTCTTTGTTAGTCAAGGGACTCAACTTTCCATCGAATTCGGTGGAAAGTTGCCCCCTATATATATATGTATGTATTAATATATTAAAATATTATTATTTTATTACAATAATAAAATATTTTTTACTTAAATCCTAAAATTAATTTAGGATATTACATCTTATAGGTTAAAGTTGAAAAAATTTAAACTTTGAACTTCTTAAAATTCGGGTTACTATTCATTATAACCCTAATTTGGTCTAAATTTTAAAAAATCATAGCTAATTTTAGAAAAATCGAAAGGATGGTTCTAAATTCTATGAAAAGATCTTGAATTCTTTTAAAGAAAAAATAGTCATTGGCATCTAGAAATTATCAATTAATCTCAGATTTTGTTCAAAGTGATACTATTTATTTGGTAAATTTTCAATTTTCAGCATTTGTACCAAATTTTGAAAGGGCATAACTTCTTGTATAACACTCCAAATTTGATAAATTATCACTTTTTAAAATTAAAAATGAGATCTTAAGCATGTCAACTTCAAATCTAGACTCATCTATTGCTTAAAATCTCGTTGGTCAAACTTCACCCCTAAAAGTCAACTTTTACCCCTTAAGTTACCATTCTTGATTTTTCCCTTTCTTTTCAATTCAAATCATTAATCTACTCATAGTTGCAATGTAAAAACATGACTTTTGATCAAACATCCACATACATATTATCTTTAGTTATTAATACAAATATTCAACATAATTTTCATAAATCCACATTAATCGCAAATATTGTTCAAAGAGGCCTATTAATCAAACTTCTCCCAAAATGACTTCCTTCACTTTGTCTTTGTTTGGTTCAACCCTAGATGGTGAGTTATGAATATAAAAGAGTGAGATTTCATAGAAATCTCAGTAGCAAATAACCATAATCATCATGCAATTCATGTTATGTAAAAATGTGATATGCGTACATAAAGTTGACATCATTATGCAACATTCATATGCATACCATTTGCCCTGGAAAGAGAGCAATCAATCAAGCCATTAAGCCATTCCTTATACATATTGCCAAGTGACATTCCACATATAATTCCATGTATAATTACATAAATTGCTCAATCACATCATGGCAACATAAATCACATAACACATACACATTTAAACAAGCAAGAAAGCAATCAAATTATGAGTTCAATACTACCTCTTGGTTGATAATTCAATTCGAATTCTTTAGGGAATCAATGTTCCTCTTTGATCTCCTGCAATGTGTCTATCATTCTAAGCAGAAACACATTTCAAATTAGCAACAATTCAAGCATAAACACAATAGCTTGACATTAAGCTCGATTAAACCCAATTTTCTTTAATAAATCATTCTTGATCTAATCGAAACTTGACAGCATCATACCATGGAATTTTCATGAAATATTAATCAAAATAATCCTTAAATCCAACCAAAATCAAGTTTAGACATATCTTGATATATCCTAACTTGAAACTTGATAATTTTTCTTGGATTTGGAGGGTACTAGGAGCTGTTTGGAGGTGAGCTTTAATTTTGATTGAATTTTTTCCTTAATTTTCTCAATTTGGCCGAATTAAGTGTAAAATAAAAGGGTATTTATAAGCCAAAATATTTATAAACCAAAAATCTGACTCTCCTTCCTTCCTTTGTGGCACCAAATTTGGCCACTTAAAAGGTCATGTGCTGTCATCATGTGCTTCAAATTTTATGATTTTACCGAGTGTTTTATTTCATAATTTTTGATATTTTGACCTGAACTGGGCTTAAGACTCCTTAAACACTGGGTTAATATTTGCACAAATTTTTTAAGCCTTCTTAACCCAATATGAAGCACAAATATGATTTAAAAGGAAGCAAAAGTGAGGCTTACACATAAATATCAATTTTTGACTAAAATTCACTATTTTGACTATTATTTTGAAAGATAGTTTTGACCCTCTAAAAATTTATTTTCCACCATCAGAAACTCCTACTCGTATAGGAAAGCCCCTTGAAAAATTTTGAAATTTATCTCAACCTCTAGCTATTTATTTTGAATTTTCTTTGAAATTGGGATTTACTGATAAAATTTTAAAGATAAATATTCTAAAATTGATTCTTGTACTTCTAGGGCCTGAAATTAATTTTAAAAATTAAATCAAACACTTAAATAATTTTTTCATATTTTTTCAAGAATTATTGAGACCTCTATATATTTAAAATAATTATTTTTACCCAATTTTCACTATTTTTTTCCAAAAACCTCTATTTTCGGGAAATTTCGTAATAAACTATTTTCACCTTTCAAGCCCTCATTAAGATTTCATAACCTCTAGTTCACCAATTTTTCATTTTTAGAGAATTTTCTAGAATTTTTCTCCTATTTTCTCATTTTACTTTCCTAGATTGATAAATTTAAAATATTAGTCCGGACCCTTTCTAAATCTCATATCATGCCTGGCTTTCTCTGCCAATCCTCTTTTTCTATTGGCCCTTAATCTAATTTTCATCGTCTTTACCATGATTAAATTTTGTGGGATGTGACACCCGCCATCATCTCCACCTGTAAGTTCATTCCGCGTGCTCCTTCGGGCCTCTGCCTCCGCCTTCTCACATGCCATGTTTGATCTTCCAAAGCTTCACCTTTCCCCCAGTCCAGAAATAATTCATGTGTGGCGTCTATCTCCACCATGTTTTTGCAAGATCAAAGCTTCACTTTTTCCCCAAATCCGGTAAGATTCGTGCGTGCTTTGGGATTGAAAGTTTCTAAAATCTCAACCTTCTCGCCTACCATATTTGATCTTCTAAAGCTTCACCTTTCCCCAAATTAAGAAATAATTCATGTGTGGCTTCTATCTCTACCATGTTTTTGCAAGATCAAAGCTTCACCTTTTCCCCAAATCCTATAAGATTTGTGTGCGCTTTGAGATTGAAAGTTCCTGAAATTTCCATTGTTGCTGGCAAAACATTGCAGTTAAAAAATTAATTCTATTATCCAGAAACAATAATCCCCAAATCGCTGCCATGTTTCTTTTGGCTCTTGATTCCAATGCCCAATGATCAATACGTTCCATATGGTTTTTGGGATTAGCGTTTGGTCAACTTGAACATTTTTCTTCCCATGTGATGTGTGATTATCTTTGGAATGTTTGAGGGGGAAAGAAAATTATGGCTTAAACTATTGATGATTGATCACGATTTTGATTTTGAATCTTTCAAAACAAAATTATGAGTTAAACAATTGATGATTGATTTCAATTTTGGTTTTGAATCTTTTTGGTATTGATTCTATCAACTTAGTTTGATTTTTATCTTTTATGGGTTTTGGTTTGTATTTCAGATTCAGATTTTTCATCACATTATTATTGTTAATAATCAATTACTGATATATTGTCGTAGCTATTCAATTTCATCTATTCATAATCAATCAAATTTATTACTCTTAAAATTTGCTATTCAACCTTACTTGTTCATAATTTAACTTTCAGTTTAATGACTCTTAAAATTTATGCCCTTCTTAATTGTAACATCTGGGTAGAATAATTGTAGCTTCCTTCTTGAATGTACAAGATGGACATATGAAATAATTTAATTCAATTCAATTATTATGTTATGTAATTACATTATGTAAATGGTATACTAATAAAATAATTAATAATCAATAATTGATAATTGATTTATAATTAGTTTTTATTTAGTGCTCATGGACATTCATTTCACCATGTTTAAATATTGCATGATGTACTTGACAGTGCAGTTTTGTTACATTCACATTTAGCATCAGGTAATAATTTCATTTTCCTAAGCTCCATTTTAGCTTTAGATATGTTTACATTTTGCCAACAGTAATCAAGGCAATTGTTGTGCTTTTCTTCTTTAGTGGGTGATGAAAAGATCATTGTCATAATATGGCTAGCATTACGTAGGATCACATCAAAGATATCGACAACAGTAAAGATAGATGGGCTATTGTTGCTCGTGTTCTCAAAAAGTGGATTGCCTATAAGAAGACTCCATCATACGCTCCCTGGAGGATTGACTTGCTTTTTGTGGATGAGCATGTGAGCTAGAGATTGGCATTGCTTAACTATCTAAGATTTACTACTATAAATCGACCCTACACAATTTGTATAGGGTTATAGGATAGAAGGTTTTGTAACACAAAGAGGACTATTTGAGTGTTACAAAAATGAACCCAAAGAGGGTGGAGTATACGGCTTCGAAAACATTGAGGTTGTTGACAATGGAGATCAATATAGAGTTATAGCACATTCTTGGAGGCTTAATTTTCATACTACTACATGCTTTGAAGAATTAGGTTTGCCAATTCTTAGTGAGGCATACAACTTCGTCCTCATAAAAGATATTGTTGAATTCGCCACAAAGAATGAAGGGCTAATTGGTTAGTATTCCCTTCCATTTCAATCATGTGCTAAACAATTTATGTGCAGATATGATGGGCTCCCTCCAAGGATTTGGCACCTTTGCAAGACTAGAAGAATGAGTTTGGAATTTCTAAAAGACTAAACCTCATTCTTGCTAACAAAAAGTAAGAACCACTCCTGGAAATATTTTTAAAATTATTCCATTTTACATATACATTTAATTTAACTAGAACACTCACACACACTTCTGTATCGGTTCATAGAAGATCACGCAATATTGTAATTTATTTGTATAAATGCCACATTTTTATGCATATTTGTTTCTAATGGTATGTAAAACTCACTGTAGAGTCTCTGTTAATGTGTACACCTCAACAACATTTTCTATTTTTCTCCTTCAAGAACATTTTAAAAAAGTCAGATTCCTCACATGATGTTTAATTTATAGGTCAAGTCACATAGTGTAATACTATTAAAAAAACACTTAAAAATCATTGTTTATAACTGCATACATAAAATTCTTAATCAATTTGAGAATTGGATAGAAATACATATTAGATATAGAGCACAAGAAAAAGCCTTATATATGTTGGATAAGATTTTAATATATATCTATATATATTTTTAATATGTGAGATTCTACATATATTTGGAAATAAATGCAAAATAGTTCTATTTTCCTTGGGTTTGAGTGTTCAAATTTACATATTTTGTGTATATTCAATGAGATTTCAATATGTAAGATTCGGCATATACTTAGAATTATATGCAACACATACTTTTATTTGCTTTGGATGCTATTAGTATCAAGTGCCATTTGTATATATGTGTGGGCCATGTTAAAAAAACATTGAAATTTAGCATTGAAAATCAAGTGACAATACTTTTTCAGTGGTGAAATTATATTGCTGAGAGGCTAAAGGCAGTGGATTTTCTCTCTTGCTGTGTCATATTGTTCTTTGTTACAAAGCCAGAGGTGAACTTAGCCAGAGATTTGGGATAATTTCTATCATATCGATCATTAGACTTACTATGATACGTTTGTAATTAACTCTCCAGCCACCATGGTTTTTGTCATTTCTCTTCTCCTCACTTAAGTAGCCAAATGTGACCCGCATTGAGCGCACAATGAATGTGGTGCTATTCAATACTTGCGCAGTCAACACATTTAATAGCAAGGGTCATGAACTCCAACCCCCCATTGTTTTGATGGTCAGGTTTGGCAACCTTAACAAACCTACAAGTAAAGAATTTTGTCTTTAAGACATTTTTAATGTCAATGTCTGTACTCCCTATTTATTAGTAATAATATGTGTCATAATTAGCACATGGCCACATTACCAATGTATTTGAAGCAACCAAGGTTCAATCCTAACATTCCAAAGGCTCAAATTCTACTCCAAAGGTTACATTTAATGAAAATCTAATTACGCATTATAAAATTGCTATTCATTTAAATTTATTTATCTAGGAAAAAAAATTAATAATCTATATTAATGTTATTGCTAGCCTTGATGAAACACCTGGAGGGAGCCAACATTTCTCTCAAGTAAAAAATGCTGATAATAAGCTTCTTGACAATAAGTCTTTGTTAACTTTCCCAACAAGGATACATGTGATTAAACTCTCTAAAATTGACAAGGTTAGAACATATCTCCATTTATATAATCGTTTTGTTGATCCCAACAAGGATACATGTGGCTAAACTCTCCAAACTTGACAAGGTTAGAACATATCTCTATTTATATAATCATTCCGTTGAGACATTTTAGAATTGGAATATTTCAAAACATGTTTTATAATACTAAATTTAGATTCTCATATGAAACCGTTGAGCTACTTTGCCATCAAGGACTTACTTTTATTTGGGTAAAATATTGAAGGAGCAAAGTTAAACTGTTTGGTTCTTAAACATAAAATTATGCGATATTCAAATGTAATTTGCCCTTTAGTTATTCCTTAAGCACATAATTGTCATCATAAAATATTTATTAACACCATTCTCTCCTTGATAATAGGCATCTAAGGTTGTGACCAAGGTTTTTGTTCAGAAAATTGAGATCGCTTATGGCTGGACCTACAATGGATGCGCGTGTGACAGTAAACTCTCACATGAAAATGACAAACTTAAATACAAAAGTTGTAGCAATGACGTTTTGGTCACTAAACCTAAGTATGGTTCTTTGTTATTTTCTATCTACAACAACCACACTTGTGTCTCATTTATTTGAAGCCTATTAATGAAAAATGAAAATCGAACTGAAACACTATATCATATCAATTCACAGATTTAAGGTCCATTACAAAGTGTTTGGTTTAACGGGCAAATGTTTGGTCATATTTTTCAATCATCTTGCTTCTAATCTCATTGGCTTCTCAGTTGAGGAGCCGAAGAAAAAGTTAGCAGAGGTTTAACTCCATAATCACACTAAATTTCCAACTCATTGGCAATATTCTAAAATTCTCACTGTTTGTTTCTATTTCAGGAGGAAAAAAAAGGTTCTTTTCCTGAAGAACTAAGCAACTGCATTGGTAAAGAAATACCTATCAAGCTTAGAATCAAAGAAAACAACATCAAGTTTCAAAAAAGCAGTATAGGAGTAACCCAGTACACTACTAATAAGAAGTTGCTACATGAGTTTGCTTACTCTGACATCAAGGCATGAGGACAATTCTCCCTTATATCTTGCCCCTAAATGTTTCAATCTAACGTGTCAAAACTACTGTGCACAATTATGTGGGGAAGCCAACTTTACATAACTAATAATGTTACTCTTGAGCAATCCACAATTGAATCTTCTGTCTCACAGCAACTGACAACATCATCGTCAAGTGGCATAATGAGTGAGGATGGTGATGCTCCAATATCACAGTTGCCTGGCTCTCCTAATTTATTGTGTAAGTGTTAAAAAAAAAAAAAAACACACACACACACACAACTGATTCCTCTACTGATGTCAATGAGACGAGATTGTATGACTACTCAACTCTAAACTCCAGCTATATGAAGCCATTAAAGAACATTAAAAGGGAAAAATGAAGTTCAAGACTGATTTCTGACCTTTCAATCGACACCGTTGTCAATTGCTTATCTTATGGGATTTATGACTCGTGGTTTAATAAGGTGTTTTAGTGTTTTGATTATGTATTCATGGATTTATATTTTTATGACTGGTTTTCCCTTTCTAATTTAATTTAACAGTTTTATAAGATTTTAATTTAATTGTTAAATTTGTTTAGGAAAGCTAGAATGCATTTTGCTCTGTCTAATGAATTAAAATAATAAAAATCAATACTAATTTAATAAATTTAGATATTGTTTATATCTATCTAATTTATATATTACTCAATAAATTAATTAATTTTTTACAATTTGTTACTATTACTATTACTCATTAATAATTAATTTACAAGTTGGAACATATCATTTTTTAAATATTAATAATAATTAATTGATTAATAATGTATTTAGCAAAAAAAAAAAACCTATTAGACTGTTTGTAGATTGTATCTTGTGGTTTCTTATTTGCGTAATAAACTATTTATTTGAACAATGCTTATTTTTCACTAATTTGATTAGGGAAAAAAAATCCTATTCTTTATGTCCTTGATATAAAATTCAATTAACTAATTTAAGCATATCAACGATCTTAGTTAAATTATTAGTTAATATAATATTTTTTTTCCTAAAACAAGCCAAACATCTTTAATTTCCTCCCTCTTTCTCCCAATTGAAAAGGAAGATAAAGATTGATTTCTTAGCTCTCTTGGTGTTGACATTGTCAACTACGAACACTTGTGTTATTAAAGGCATTCCATTGCAAACATTAGTTACAAGGTATGATTTAATTTAACAATTTATTAAGGGAAAATTGCAAAAAGACCACCAAAAATTACAAATAAGGACCCATTATAATATTAGTATAGGTTTTGACAACAATTTTTGTGAACGAATCTTTGTGTGTAATTTCTTTAATTTGGGCGGTCTTTTTTTACAAATTTTCCTTTTATTAATAGGTTGATAGTAAAATTGGTTTACAAAACTAACAGCAAATGAATTAAGGAATTCCAAGGTTAAAAAAAAACCGGATCAGACTGGCCAATTCAACTGAAAAACCAGTAAACTGGACTAAAGTCCGGTCTGGTTTGCTTGTTAAACCAGATGTGAAATGAGCTAATAGCAAACCGATTAAACCGGTAAAAACCGATTCTAAACTAGATAACTGCCAGTTAGAATGGGTTACCAATTTATTTTTTTGGTCTCCCAATGGAGGAAGAAGAGGCAAAAGAAGAGCCATAAAGAAAACATATCAGATCTGAAGTAAGAAGGATGTTGAGGAGGAAAAGGAACAGTGCAGAGTTTGAAGAAAGACAGTAGAAGAAGAAACAAATGAAATAGAAAAATTAAAAAACAAAAGAGGAGAAAGAGACGAATTGTACTTTGTCTTGAAACAACAAAATAAAAAGCTAGTCTAAAGTATTATGACCCTATCTATAGACTCTATTTTGTAAGCTTAGCATAATTTTTTTTTATTTTTCTTTTTTCAAGACCTCATATCTGATTTGATTTTTTTTTATCTCTCATGATATGTTCCAAAAAATAAGTAAAAGGAACGTTTGACAAGAAGAAGAGGTGAATGGAGTTTTTTTAATTATATTACACGTGCAATACTTTTATTATTTAAGGATATTTTTAGATATTATTTTGATTAAAAAATTCATATAACTAGCTAAAAATTTTCATATCAAATATAATATTTTGAATTTTAGTGATTGAAAGATTACAAGGATGAATATTTTTGATATTGTTGTATTTTGTTGCAAGTTGTAATTAAATTATTATTATGTTTTTTTTATATTTTGTTATAAGGATTATTAATATTATTATGTTTTATTATCATCAATTAAATTGTATTATTTTAATATAATAAGTCTGACCTTAGTTTGATTTCAGTCTAACCACTAACTCTTAAACTACTTTCTTAACCAGTTTAATATACGGTTCAGTTTTTTTTTTTTTTTGCCTTGAGGAATTCTAATAACCAAGGTGCAAAGTATTATGATTTACGTATAGCACACGTGAAAACCAAAATCAAAACATTTTCAACTGTTGGACATATATTTTAGGCTAAATTATACTTTTAGTTTTTTAACTAATAAGGTTTTATTTTGATCTCTTAAATTTAAAAAGTAAACTTTTAATCATCTAACCCTGGAACCGTTAACCAAAAACGATAATATTGAGCTCTTAAATGTTGATAAAACATTACTTATTGCTATAATAGTGAGTTTAATTTTCAAAATAATCATTATTGTTACAAGAAATCATCATTTAAAACTAACAATTTTAGGATTAAAGGATTAAAAGTATACTTTTTAAAGTCAAGGGAACAAACTGAAATCTTACATAAAGTTAAAAGACTAAATATATACTTTAGCCTATATTTTAATGTTATTCCATATACTCATTAAATTTTTGGAATAGTCTTTACCATCAAATTATTTATCAATTTTTTTTATCTATTTATATGTTCTACAGAATACTTACATAAATTCATATATGCATTCATCTACTTTACAATTAATTAATTTGAAATTTATTATTATTTCAATTTAGATTATAGTTAATTAAATTATAATATAATTTTTTATATCTAATTTCATGTTTTCCAAGACTTTTTAAGTTTTAATAAATTCATATATGCATTCATCTACTTTACAATTAATTAATTAATTAATTTGAAATTTATTATTATTTCAATTTAGATTATAGTTAATTAAATTATAATATAATTTTTTATATCTAATTTCATGTTTTCCAAGACTTTTTAAGTTTTAATAAATTCCTAACACTAAATTTAGCAGCAAAATTTATATACGTACCAAATAGTATGAAGTTTAGATAAATTCCAAAAACAGAACAAAACTACCTCCCAGTAAATAGACGTATATTTTATAAAAATGACAAACAAATTAAACCAACAAGCAAACATCTATATTGATTGACAATTAACTTATTACAATGAAGAAGATGGAATGCATTTTCCTATAGGCGACTGTTACCCCCTTTGAATCAAATATTCTTTGTGCGCCGACTAATGAAGTAAACAGTTTGGGAAAGCTACATTTAACAGTTTTAGTAAGAATTTAATTTAATAGTTAAATTTGTGTGGGAAAGCTAGATTGCATTTTGCTCCAACTAATGAATTAAAATAACAAAATCAATAATAATTTAATAAAATATACAAAATTAGATATTGTTCATATCTATCTAATTTATATATTACTCAATAAATTAATTAAATTTTTACAAATTGTTACTATTACCATTGCTCATTAATCATTAATTTATAAGTAAAAAAAGATCATTTGTTAATATATTAATTATTAGGCAAATAAGAAACCACAGTATACAATCTACAATCTACAAACAGTCTAGTAGTTTCTTCTCCCCTAAATACATTATTAATAATTATACAATCTACAAACAGTCTAATAGTTTCTTCTCCCCTCAATACACTAATTAGTTTATTAATAATGTATTGAGGGGAGAAGAAACTATTAGTCTGTTTGTAGATTGTATATTGTGGTTTCTTATTTGCATAATAAACTATTTTATTTGAACAATGCTTATATTTCACTAATCTGATTAAAAAAAATCCTATTCTTTAAATCCTTAATATAAGACCCAATTAACTCATTTGAATATATTAACAATCTTAGTTAAATTATTGGTCAATATAATATGTTTTTTTCCTCCCTAAAACAGTCCAAGCATTTCCTTTAATTTTTTGGTAAGCATCACTTTGGATTTATCTAATCATCCTACACATTTTCTCTATTTTTACCCCTAATTAGTTACATTTTTCCATCATCTCTTTTTCTCTGCTCTTTCCATTAAAATTTTTAGACATATTTTGGTTTTTTCTGATTACATTGAGGATTTAATTTGTTGAATATGGACTATGATTATGCACACGCTTTTAGGAAAGATAAAGCGAGATTACTGATGTGTACATATTGCCAGGTTGTAACCAACTATACCCTCACAACTGATAATCCTATGGCTGACTAGCTTGCCAAGCCTTCTCACATTTTACTATTAGAAGGGAATAATTGCTTCTTTTTTCTTCTTTTTTAAATCACGCTGCATCTTTTCTTTCCTCCCGGCAATTTTTTTTCCGTGTTCTCGGATTGTAAATTAATGATATTTAGTTTTTATTAAAAAAAAACTTTAGAAGTTATTAGTAATCAGCAACTCAAGTTCAATACAATGGTCCCCATTATGCAGCACAAATATTGCAATGGCATGAATAACAAAATATTTGTTGAGTCCCATGTTGAGAAATCCCAAAAGTGAAATGTGGCTGGTAAATTTAAAGAGTTCTCTCCCTTCCAATATGTTAGTATTTCGGAATAAGCTCTTTCTCTTGGATTTGGCATTATTTTACACAAGTCATGGATTGGTGGTTGGTACCCTTTCTAAACAAGCACAAAACATTCCTTGGCATAAAAGCAAACACAGGATGTCACAAGTCAGAACTAATAGACACGTGCATGTACAGATTTAACATACAAGTGATGTTACCAGATCCCATCAGTAAAAATTTCTGAGGCTTTGTTTGCCTCAGCTACTCGCATTCTAGATTTGCTTATGATGAAACCCAAGCTTAAAGCGAATACTAAAACCTGAAAGAATCTGGCAGTGTAGCTCTAACCAGAAAAGCTAAAAAGAAAATAAGGGGAAAAATAACAGAGAACTCACACAGTATAGTCCCTGGTTCTTACTCTTGGCTCATTAGTTATTCATCGGCTTGCGTGGCAACGAATTGACAGCTTCAGTTTCTTTTACAAAATCGAAAGAGTTAATTACAACATAATAGGCACCTAAACTTTTGGAAGATAGCTGTGCAAGTTATTCCACTGCTTCAGGGAAGAAGAAATGTAGTTCAGTACCTCACAATGCCCACATACGTGAATCAACTACGGGTCTTTAAGGAGATGGAACTTGGAAGCTTTTTACTCCTTGTCCTTGGATTAGCATCTTCTAACTGCTTGATGACATCTCTCATTGTGGGTCTCATGTGCGGATTCTTCTCCGTGCAACTCAAAGCCAGCAAAAGCACTATGGTAACTCGTTCAAGTACATCTGACTTCAAAACCTCCTCTGCAAGGCTTGAATCAACAATTGTATTAATGTCTCCTGTTTCCCTCCATTGAGTTCTGACCCAAATTCCTATCTCAGTTCCATTCATAAATGATGGATCTACTGCCTTCTTTCTAGTTATCAACTGAAGCAAAACTATCCCATAACTGTAAACATCAAACTCCCTGGTATTTGCTGTTGTATATGTGCTCTCTGCCACGGTTTAATGGGAACATGTTATTTTATGCAAGCGTTCAGAAATAAGAAAGAGAGAGAGAAGCTTCACCATGAGTAAAATGAGTACCTGGTGTTATATACCCTTGTGTGCCTGGAACTGGTAAAGATGATGTTGAAGAAGAAGACTGATCCAAAAGCTTGGCAACACCAAAATTAGCAATACGAGGATCCATATCAGAATCCAGAAGTATATTTTTAGGTTTGATGGCACAGTGCACTATGGCAGGATGACAAACATAATGGAGATAAGCCAACCCATGAGCAATTCCAAGAGCAATCCTATACCGGACATTCCACTCTAGGCATGGCGGTGGATTCTTTTCATGCAAAACATCATGAAGGTTTCCATTTGGCATGTAATTGTACAAGATCAGACAGCAGTCCTTTATGAACAAAAAGTCTAGCAATCTGCCCAGATTTCGGTGCCTAATCTTTGCAATGATTTCAATTTCTCTAGCTATCTTTACAATCTTTCTTTTGTTACCAGCAAATGAAACCTTCTTTACAGCATAAACTAGGGATGCTCCTAGTGAATATTTATATACAACACCATGAGCTCCTCTGCCAATAATATTTGAATTGTTCAAATCACGCGCCATCAGCTTGTGAATAATTGGGTAAGAACCTCTATTGGCAGTGATCTTGACTTCCTCCTTGGAGATTGGACATAGGAGCATAGAAAACGTTTAGAATAAAAAGGAAGAATGGTAGCAACTCAGAATTTAAGGATGCTTAATGAAGAAGATGAACGAGTAAAAGAAAGAAAGAGCACTCAACAATGGCTTTTGATGTTCTAACATAATTGGTATTACCAAAACAATTACTCCCTCTAGTCCTTATTACAAGACTTTCTAGAAGAAACTTTCAGTCCTTTTTATAAGATCCTATGCTAGTTTCAATGAGCATTAAATTTTTTTTCCCCCCATGTATGCCCATATTTAACAAGGGTAGTGAGAAGGTAGAAATTTATATGATGTTGGAATTTAGTGTAGTTAATGAGGGTGATATTGGAAATCATTTAAATTTAGTGACAAATTTAATGCTTTTAAATGTTTTATTAGTATGTGTGAATTGCTTAGCAATCTCTTATATTAAGGAGCAGAGGGAGTTTAAGCTTCACAATGACCTCAGACCCTTACGCTCAGCCTATTCTTTTTGTTCCCAATAAGGTCTTCTCAAAATAATGCTATTCAAGAGCAAAGCTGGTTTTGCAAAACTATTTTCAACCTAATCCTCGCACACCAAAACCCTACTAATTTGAAGAGGAAGTATTTCTTGGACATTTTGAATTCATCTGCAAGCAGTAAATTAAGATAAATAATGTGAATTTATTATGGGCTTATGAGCAGTTGTTACTTGTCTAAATCAATTTACCTGAAAAAATATAGAGGCTGCTGCATTCGCAAGAGAACAACCTAGATGAAATGCTCTGTCATGCTGAATGAAAATTCCTGCACAAATTTGACGAGCATAAGACCACGGCCCTTTCAACAGCTGGAATTTCAAGCCAAGATTTCAATTCCTTAAATAAAACGAAGTCATGTTTCATGACCAGTTCAGTTGAAAACAGAAAGAGAACGTGTAATGACAAAAATATAGCAGAAAGGAAGCCTGATCACTGAAAAACTAGAGAATATAGATGAAGAAGAAAATTTTTGTGCCTAGAATCATATAACTTGGAAGAGATAAAGATATGATATTTAAACTTAAATTACATATATCTTATCCTATTAACTAACTAGATAGTGGTCAAATAATAAATTAGATAATAGCAGTTGTACCAGCTGCAGCAATCACTTCTGTGATTTCCTTTCAGAACTACCAATTTGTGTGATGAAATGAAACTAAGCCTTTGGGTAACATGCCATGTCAATTAAACTATGGCCCCGTTTGGTACGAAGCATTAAAAATGAGGGATTGAGATTGGAATTGCAATTGAAAAAATCTATTAAAAGAGTGTTTAGTATGAGTAATTGCTTATTATGTGAGACTAGACAAATATAGAGGTAGGAGTGGAGAATACTACTTCCTCCCATGGTATTCTCCAATCTCACATACATGAGTTTGGCTAGTCCCACATAATAAACAATTTCTTATGCTAAACACTTTTTTAATAGATTTTCTCAATTGCAATCCCAATCCTAATCTCTCATTTTCAATACTTCCTACCAAGCGCAACCTGTGTGTCATACATACCAGAATCTGAAATAATATGAACAAGGATCTGAAATAATATGAACAAGGATCCGCACTGTCATGTATTAGAATTTAATACTTTGTTTTAAGTATGATGTTAATGACACTTGTCCTTGTCAATTGAACACAACTCCTACCTGGATCAGTGGGCGTTTCAAAGAATTCGATGACATCCCTCATTTTCAGTCTCTTTCCTGGATTTGTCTCGGTACAAATTAGAGCCACCAAAAGCACTTTGATGACCTGCACCTTTACGTCTAAACCTGAAAGCTCCCTTACAAGGGATGAATCAACAATCTCTTCAAGTTCATTCGTTCTCCTCCATACAGATTTAAACCACCCTACCAAAGTGGTTTCCTCTTCCAAAAATGAGGAGTCTAATACTTTCTTTCTAGTTATCAGCTCAAGCAAAACTACCCCATAACTATATACATCAAGCTCACAGCTGGGCACTACCACACATGCAATCTCTGTCACAAGACAATGGAAGCATGTTAAATTATAAAGAAATTATCCTTCTGATCTATTTTCATTTGCTTTCCTATCTTGTTGATTCATCATCTGGATATATATGTTCTTATAGGATGAAAACTATCTCAGTTTTATTAAACATGTTAGAAATAGAAAATTAATCCACTGAGTGCAGAAGAAGAGCAATTACCTGGTGCCATAAATCCACGAGTACCTGCATGATATATTGACCGTATCCGCACCATAGTAGAGGGCTGATTCAAAGCAATCGAAATACCAAAATCAATAATACAAGGTTGCATATCAGAATCAAGGAGTATATGCTTTGGTTTGATGTCTCTGCGCAATATGGGGGATCACAATCATGACGGAGGTATGCTAGCCCTTCTGCAATTCCAATAGCTAGTTTATAGCGGACATTCCATGCTAAATAGGGTAGTGGAACATTTTCATGTAGAACATCTTGAAGGCTTCCATTTTCCATGTACCTGCTAATGGTTAGACCATATTCCTCACCAATCCGGGAGCCTAGGCATCTTGCCACATTTTGATGCCTAATCTTCCTAGTCATTTCAATTTCCCTGATCATGTTTGGTTTCCTCCTATTGCTTTGTGCAAATTTAACCTTCTTAATAGCAAAAACTCCAATATCAAGTTCGGCTTTATAAACAATTCCTTGCTCTCCTTCACCAATTATATGTTGATCATGTAGCTTTTCCGTAGCATCTAGTAGGTTAAAAATTCTAGAAAATCCTTCATCGTTTGAAAACAAAGCCTCTTGTTCTTCATGGTCAATATTGACCTCCCCATTAGATATTTGAGTAAACCAGCGGATTTGAGTGACAGATGAGGGGCAAATTACAAATGACAAGCAAATGACAGGCACTATGAATCCAAGTGCTATAAAAACAATTGATTTTTTACTGGCCATATCACCCGGTTTGTTTTTGCAACCTGAGACATCCGAAGCTGAACAACGGACATAGAGGCCAGGATTTCCCAAGAAAGATGATGGAGATACTGTTATCCCTTCTGGTAAAGGACCAGAAAATGAGTTGTATGATATATTGAATTTTGCTAATGATAAAAATCTGCCAAGGGCTTGTATGTTTCCTGTCAAATTGTTCAGGGATAAATCTAGGCTTTCAAGCATTAACAAGTGAACGAATGTACTAGGGATCACACCTGTTAATTTATTAGAACTCAGATTCAACTCATATAAGTGAATCAATGATCCAATTGATGCGGGAATTACTCCTTCAAACATATTTCCACCAAGTTGTAATTCGAGAAGCTGGGTATAATCTGAGAAGAAAAATGGGGCAACGCCACTGAAATGATTATCCATTAAAATTAATCTGCCTAAAGCTGTCCAGCTCCTCATGCTTGATGGGAATGAACCATTAAGAAAATTGAATCCCACATCAAATGTAAACATTTTGGTACAGTACGACAGATGTAGTGGCAAAGTGCCTCCTAGTTTATTGTAAGCAAGATTCAAAACCTGAAGATTCACAAGCTTTCCTAACTCTGAGGGTAGAGGCCCTGTAATGTTATTTGTGGACAAAATTAAACCAATGAGATTTGTGCAGTTTCCCAAACTTGATGGAATTGCCCCACTGATGTTGTTCTTGCTCATGTCCATGTATATGAGATCATTATTCCCTTCAAACTTAGGAATAGGCCCTGAAAGATTATTGTCACTGAGATCCAACCTTGCAAGAGTTGCACATCTTCCCAAATCTGGAGGTATGCCCCCTTGAAATTGATTAAGACCTAAACTCAGAGTGCGCAGTTGCTTACCAAAACAAAGATTTGGAGGGATGTCACCGGTAAACTTATTATTCATCAAGTCCAGCTTCACTAAACTGCCATTGATTCCCAAGCTTTGAGGAATTGGTTGTCAAACAATGAGATATTTTTCAGATGCTTGAGTTCTGTCATCTCTGAAGGTAGTTTCCCCGAAAGGCTATTATTATGAAGAAGGACATGCTTAAGACTCTGAATCTTCCAAATGGCAACTGGAATTTCACCTGTCAAGTGGTTGACATACAATTTAAGGTCCTCCAATTTACTTAGTCTTCCCAATTCATTTGGAATAGCTCCCTCTAGTTGATTGGAATATAATTGTAAAGACTTCAAAGATTTGCAATTACCAATTTCTGAAGGTATATATCCTGACAAATGATTCTCAGAAAGATCAACATACTCAAGCAGACTACAATTACATAACTCTGGGGGTATTGTACCCGAGAAACCATTTGTGGCCAACCAAAGTTTCTACAAGTGAGTCAGCTGTCCAATTTCTGGCCCAAGGTGACCAAAAATCTGAGATGCAGTGAGCTTTAGAAAGACCACATTCTGGTAACGGTCACATTGTATCCCTGTCCATGAGCAAGGGGTGGAATCAGAGGACTTCCAGTTTGACTTTAAGGAAGGAGGCACAGAAGTCCAGCGGTTGAGAAGAGACAATAGAGTTAACCCATCTGAACTCAAGGCAGAAGCAACATATAAAGGGGCAAACAAGCATAAGAGTAGAAACTGGAGCTTCATATGAAGAGGGAAATCTCTCTTTTGGAACAAAAAAAAAAGGGGGAATTTTCTACGAAAACACAGGAAAGGTTTAAGAGAAGCAAAAAGCGCTCACCTTGTTGGAACTTAGAACAAGTTAAAGCAACTGGAGGTGGTTGCATAGGTATTTGCGCACTGTTAAGGAGGAAGCTGACTAAATGCAAAGGACAGGAAGTTTTAGAGTGCTGGGGTAATGAGACTACTAACAATCATTCAACACTTGTTATTTTCTGGGAGATGGAGGGGCAAACTAGAAGCAGATCTCAAAAAGTTAAGATTAAAGGAGCCACACAACTCAGTACTTCAAGAATGAAAGCAGAGTCAACTCATCAGAGCTCAAAGCAGAAGCCACAAATAAGTGAGTTAGAGAAGCATGGGATCAATAATTGGAGTTTCACTGAGAGCACAACAACATGCTTTAGCTGAAAGTAGAAGTTGATGAAAAGTGAAATCAAAGTATTCAAAGGACTAAAAAGCAAGGTACTGAAAACTGGACCGGCAATTGAACCGTTTAAGATAATGGGTCAAAGGTCAGTGGGTCAGACCGGAGTCAAAATGGAGGATCAAACCGGTAAGTAATAAAAAAAATAATTTAAATTTTCACTAAGAACTAGATATCTTGAATCACTAGTAAAATAATCACATCCTTACAATTTATTATAATATCATACTACTAAAATCACTAAATATTTATCCCAACAAAATATGAAAATAGATATATGATAACAAAATATTCCTCCCCATAAGTATTCAATCATTGAATCCTAATTATCAACAGCTTTTAAAAAAAATCATCAAAATATTTTTTGTTTAAAAAAAAAAAGGGACCCGGGTTAACCCACCAAACCAGGCAGGCTACCCGAGTCATTGCCAGGTCACACCGGGTCACTGTGAACCCGATTCACAGCCTCAACTGGACCGGTTTCCTGGCTGGTTCACCGGTTTCTAGTCTGATTTTCAATACCATGCTAAAAAGTGCTTATTTTGTGGCAGCTTGAAAGAAGGGTCACTTCTTTCGTTTTTCTCCACTTCAACAACCCCTTTCTCTATTTAGTTACCTGTTCTGTAAAAAAATAATTTAGAGAAGAAAACGAATAGAAATTTTACCCGTTAAGTTAAAAAAAAGAAAAAGAAAAATTGGAGATCTAAGTTGTAAATTAATCTCAATTCATCAAACACTTACAAATACAAATAAAATTTAAAATTCCAAACCCAAAGGAGGCACACAAAGTATTCAAAAGGCTAAAAAGTGCTTATTTTGTGGCAGCTTGAAACTTCTTTCCCTTTTCTCCACTTCAACAACCGACCTTTCACTATTTTTTTCTTTTATGTATTCACTTTAGCAATAGCAAGAGATCAATTTCAATCCATCTTTTTGTCCTGTATTGGAAAGTGTAAATAGACTTAGACAATTACAGCTACTGAAATAAAAAAGAGAAAACTCACTCTTCTGAACCTTGAGTTCCTGACTGTCGTGGATTCAATAAATATTATTGTTGTCAAGGTCTCTTCATTGCATATTATTATTTTCTAACATTTTTCCTTGGGAGATGCTAAATCAAATGAACAACTATTCATAGGTATTGCAATTTGGGAAAGCAATGGAAATGTGATTTTCTAATTAACTACAACTTTTCTAGGATATATAATCAACCTATACTTGCATTAAGCATGAAATTCAGAACAAAGACAAGAAATGCACAATAAAACATAAATTTTACAGCATGGCTAGAAAATATATCCTTTTGTAAAGAAAAATAAAATAAGAATATTGAAGATTAAGAAAATTAATTTATATTCTTACTTTAAAAATAATAACATTTAGGGAAAATTGTAAAAAAAACGACCCTTAAAAATATAAAATTATAATTTGAGTTTTTTAATTCATAAAACTACTGCTACAAACCGAGTTTTAAATATGAATAATAAAATGTTCACAAAAAGACCAAAATACCCCGTTTCTTTCCTTGTTATTGAAGAAACAAAGGGTTTGTTCTCTGCGAAGAAGACGAAGCAAACCAGAGGAAGTCACTGTATTCTTTCCTTGTTATTGCACAAACGAAGAGGAGGAGGAGCAAACAGGAAGGGATTAGAAGAAGTAGAAGTCATGTAAAAAGAAGAAAACTTGTTCCCTTTCTCAAGAAGAAAAACGGGAAACAAATTTTGATTGCTAAATATCATTGTTTTTGGGTTTGCAATTTTAAATTTTATGTGCATTTGTAAGTGTTTGATGAATTGAGATTAATTTACAACTTAGCTCTCCAATATTTCTTTTTTTTTTTTTTTAACTTAACTGGTAAAATTTCTATTCGTTTTGTTCTCCAAATTATTTTCATACAAAAAGGTTACCAAATGACCAGCATGGCTTGGAGTTAGGTTTTTCCTTTTTGTTTCCCCGTTTTGGGAGAGCTCTTCTTGTTAGAATCTTGCAAAAGTTTGAGTTAGATGGTGCATTGTGAGTCATGGGGTAAATCAAGCAACCCAAATAGGCCTGATACTACACTCATACTTATAGAAATGCGGCAATTTGGGGAATGAAGTTGCCTACAAATATTTTGTTTCCGACATAGGTAAAGAGTAGAAAGATTAACCCCACTGCCACTTCCATCAATAAAGTTGCGGGGGCTGAAGGTTGTTCATGGTCGTTGGCTGTGTTTTTACGGTGCCTGTGACTTTGGGGGCTGTTTTTTTAGCCCCACTTCTACTTCTATAATTTCTTATTTTATATTTGTAATTTTCCGTTTGGAATTTATAATTTTTTATTTTCAACTTGTAATTTTCTATTTAACACTTGTAAGAATATCATTATAGGCCAATAGAATGTTGTTATTTCTGATTACGAACTTGTTAAATCCACATAATAAACTTGTAAATTTCAATTCAACATTTGTTACTTCACAATAAGTTTTAATACAAATTGGTATTATTTTCATAATTTAGTTGCCAATAACAAGTTTAGGACGAGAAATAACAAATATTAAAAAGCTATTTATAATAACTTAAGTTTTAACAGAAATTAGCATTATTTCCACAATTCAGTTGTCAATAACAAGTCTAGTGTAGAAAATAACAGGTATTAAAAAATTATTTACAATAATTGAAATTTTAGTAGAAATTGGTATTATTTTTATAATTTAGTTGCTAGTGATAAGTTTTACATACTAAAAACAAGTTATAAATGCAAAATTACAACAATGTTAGTAACAATAACAAAAAACCAGTTTGTGTTTGACAACAATTTTTTGCAATATTTAGTGACAAGTGTACATTAAGTTCTATCTACTTAATAATGTTTCCTTTTCACTAAACATATTACATATGAAAATTGTTGTGCATATCTACTAAAGACCCTTCTCTCAAAAAAATCTAGAACGGTAAGCCTGTATACACCAAATTAAAATTAGTTGTCCCGTACGTATATAAATGAATTTTCAGAGCTTAACCCATTATTGCAATTTATTTTTCATAATAACATGCAACAAGAGAATTTACCTTTAAATAATATATTAGCCTCAATATAATTTTATTTCATCAATTCAATTATAACAACTTCACTTAGTTGAAATAAGAAGTCTTATGTTAGAAATAACAACATTCTTATGACCAATAACCAAAAAGAAAAAACATTATGACTATGATAGCAACTATTTTTTAAAGTTAATTTTTTTTAATTATCAATTACTTAAATCAACATACTCAACCAGTTATTTTCAAATAAAAAATTATTATTTTAACAAATTTGTTATTTCTAATTATAAATTTATTCATTAACATTTTACCTTAGATGGAATAACAGATTTTTACTTGAAAGTAACAACATTCATTGTTAAATTTATGAGATATTCCGACACACAAGCGATCGCAGTTGCCCTCCGCCACAGAACTGACCCAATTCAAAGGCACGTTGAAAATTCAGTGTCAAATGTAACACGGCAAAAAAGATGATTTGAATGAAATAAACGATACACACTAAAACAAGTGCATTAATTCTCACTGCAATCACCTTGTCACAGCCACACTAATAAATGATACACACTAAAACAACTGCCACAGCCGAATCCACACATGGGAATGGCCCATATGCATAGACATGCAAACTAGAATAGAGGTGATGTAGCTGTGCAGAACGTAACAAAGAAATGAACATAAAACCAAGTGGTGCAGAGAAAATGCAACACTCAAGCCAAAATAAGAAAGGAAAATGATAAGGAAATACGCTCCATCACACAGGATTATTCTCCTAGAATATTAAAAACATACAAATGGAAAATAATCCTTTCACTCAGGGGAAAAAAAAAAGTCGAGAGAAACAAGCTTTTTTCTCTCCTAATAGTGAGAGAAAGGAAGAAAAGGAAGTACTCCTCCGATCCTTAATATAAGACCTATTTAACTAATTTAATTAGATTAAGAAAGTTAGGTAAGTTAGTTAATTATAAGAAATATGGCATGTTTTTTCTAAAACTATAATCATCTTTCTTAATATTCTCTCTCCTTCTTCTATTTGATTATGGTTGACGAAATATCTATGGGTAATTTAAGAAAAATTGATAAATATGATAAATAGGTCTTATATTTAGGACTAAAATCAACTTAATAATTAGATCCTATATTAAAGACCAAAAGAATACTTTATTAGACCAGCCAAATCCTCCGCAGAGGGCGCATTCCTTCCATAACACATTCCTTGCAAAACACCTTCCAGAATTGCTATCACATCTATGTCAAAAAGGAGGAGGAAAGAGAGGAGGACAAAGAGAGGGAGAGGAAGGAAAGAAGGAAAGAGAGGGAGAGGATAAGACAGAAGAAAGAGAAGAAAATAGGGTACTTTGATCTTTCAACCATCTTTTCATAGAACCAGTCTCTTTAAACAATCATGTTAATTCAAAAGCCTATTTTACTATTCCATATTTTTAATGGTCTTTTTCCCCCCCTATTTTTTCCTAACATTTATTTAACAGTGACAACAAGAAGATAAACAAAAGGAAAGGTAATTATACGACTATCAAAGCATCCTTATATGGTAATCTAAAGATAAAAAGGCGCCTAATACTACTTCCGATCCTTAATATAAGACTCTGTTTGATTTTTATTTTGGTTCTAAATATAAGACTCCAATCTACTTTGTCTCTCATATTTAGATATTTTTTTCTAAGATAGTCCTTCTAATAATTGTAGTCCTAGTTAATATAATTAATTAGTAAGGATATTTTAGGAAAAACAACACATATTTATTATAAATAACTAACTTAACTTCTTTCTTTAATCCCCTCAAATTAGTCAACTGGGTCTTATAATTAGGATCGGAGGTAATATAATATTTTAACCAAACAAACAAGGACACAAGACTTTCAACCAAAGGCTAAAGTTTGTCATCCCGAAAGCTTCAGGAAGTTTAGTCATAATAAACAAGCTAGGTTAGCAGTTTAGAACCTAGATTCATCAAAGGCGGTGGTTTGGTGGTTACTAGTACCCTTTCTTTCTCCAAATGGATTCTTTCGGTATCTCCCAAGAAGCCAAGAAAAGCACAAAATATTACATGCCATATATAGAAGCAGACATAAAACGTACTCAGAACTCAGAAGTCACAACCAATATATACAAGAGTTAGAACTCAGAATGGAATTGATCCCAATCGCCAGAAATGAAAGATCTGATTTCCATAATCTCCCTACTCAGAGGATGTGTCACTCCACAGTCATTCATCGCCTACTGGAGAGCTTCTGTTTCAATTTCCTTCCTCTCCTCTGCTATTTCTGCTGCGTCAAAGTATTTCCAGTGATTTGTATGCGTATACCTGTGAACTAGCTAGACACTGTACCCGCGCTAATAATTTTATGGGAAAAAGACAGAAAAATGCAACTTTAACTTTAGAATCTCAAAACGTCTGCCGAATTCAAGAAATCCCATTTTGGTACCATGAGACCAAATTGGGATTATTATGTGAAAGGAAAAGATCAAATTGCCCTTCATTTTAAATATTATTTTTAAAATATCACAACCCCTACTGGCTAGCCAGTCACTAGACCTCCAGCGGCGGTGGTCATCAGAGCTCTGGCGACCAGCCGACAATTGGTCACCGGAGCTCCGTCGGTTGGAAATTTTTTTTTTTGAAAATTTTTACAACTTCAATATAACAGTTAACAACTTTTGTAATGCTATTAACAATTTCAGTATAGCAATTAACAACAGCTTTTCTGGGAAATTCAACAAACTCCGGCAACTGGAAACAAATTTTTTTAAAATTTTTACAACTTCAATATAACGGTTAACAACTTTTGTAATGCTATTAACAACTTCAGTATAGCAATTAACAACAGGTTTTCTGGGAAATTCAATAAATTCCGCCGACTGTTTTGAAAATTTTTATAACTTTAATATAACGGTTAACAACTTTTGTAATGCGATTAACAACTTCAGTATAGCAATTAACAACAGCTTTTCTGGGATTGCTATACTGAAGTTGTTAATGGCGTTACAAAAGTTGTTAACCGTTATATTGAAGTTGTAAAAAATTTCAAAACTGTCGCCGGAGTTTATTGAATTTCCCAGAAAACCTGTTGTTAATTGCTATACTGAAATTGTTAATGGCGTTACAAAAGTTGTTAACGGTTATATTGAAGTTGTAAAAATTTTCAAAAAAATTTGTTTCCAGTCGCCGGAGTTTGTTGAATTTCCCAGAAAAGCTGTTGTTAATTGCTATACTGAAGTTGTTAATAGCATTACAAAAGTTGTTAACCGTTATATTGAAGTTGTAAAAATTTTCAAAAAAAAAAATTTCCAACCGACGGAGCTCCGGTGACCGCCGCCGCCGGAGGTCCGGTGACCGGCCGGCCAGTAGGGGCTGTGATATTTTAAAAATAATATTTAAAATGAAGGGCAATTTGGTCTTTTCCTTTCACATAATAATCCCAATTTGGTCTCATGGTACCAAAATGGGATTTCTTGAATTGGGCGGACGTTTTGGGGATTCTGAAGTTAAAGTTGCATTTTTCTGTCTTTTTCCCTAATTTTATTGTAAATTTCAATATCGAAATGCCAAATTAATATTACATCAGAAATTAAATTTTAAATTTTGTCAAGAAGTGAAATGATATAGTAGTGAATTGATGACAGGCTCTATATATATAAATATATATATATATATATATATATATTTTGCCAACTATATAAGGGCAATGCTCAGCAATTCAAAGGATCTCAAATGCCCCTTGATTAGAATAGTATTTAATAAATTCTTATGAGTAAAAATCGTTAAATTTTAAATCCCTTAAAAAATTGGGATAATCTGAATTTCAACAAACCACCTAATTAAAAAACTAATAAATTGCTAAATATTAGGTTATTATCATTTAATTACTATGTGAAACTGGATAATTACAAGGGTTAAAGTCAGCATCCTAAAATATTTTTCAAAGTACATTTAGCATTTAAAAAATACTAGTAGTGCACCTCCTGTTATATTAAAAATTGATCAATCCCACCCCAAGGCACTAATTGCCCAGCATCTCGTTCAACCAAAAAAAAAAAAATATCACAACACACGTGTAAATAAGGGAAATATGGTATAATCCTGATTGGAATTTGTGAGAACCTTTTAGTAGTCGCAATCTTGTCTGATACTCTCCTGGTTTTATTTATAATGTAAAGAGAAAATATATTTTTAATCATATTTATAGGTAGTGAGAAAATTTTTTTATATGGATGTATAATTTTACTCTTCATTTATTATTATGTTGATTTTATTTACATGATATATAATATATATTAAATAAGAATAAAATAAAAAAGTTATTGAATTTTAAATAAGAGTTAATAAAATTTGAGATTTTTCTTGCTCCGTGTGAAATATGTTAAAAGTAATTTGTAAATAGGACCAGAAGAGTATCATTCAATTAATAAGTTGTTTAGGAAAAAATTTTCCCAATAAATAAAGACTTAGAATAAAATAAAAATGTATTGAAGTTAGTATATAATATAATGTATTTATAATAGTTCCAACATAAAATGTTGAGCTGCCCCTGTAAATGCCAAAATAACGTTTGAAACAAATAACTTTAGACGACTAAATATAAGCGAAGAATGCCCAATAATGATCCCTTTAAATAGGTTTTACAACAAAAAAAACCAAAACAAAGAATTTGTAAATGGATTTTTAATTGTTATCAACAAAAATTAAAATTAATCTATAATTTGAATTGGTTTAGTCCAACGGAATACATTTAGATAATTATTTTTTCAAAAAGAATTTGAGAGACACAAATCATCACACGTTACGACTCACCAAAAAAAAAATACAAAGAGACCCTTCCAACTCATCATCCAAGTATATTTATAGATCAATAACTAAAATCATTAATATTTTTTCTCTATACACTACTCTTTTTAATTTTTAAATAAACTTGGAAAAGGCAAAATGGTATGTTGAATAATAATAGAGTTCTAACAGTACAACAAAAAAAATTAGAAAAATAAAAGAAGACACATAAAAAAAAAAAAAGGAAAGAAAAGGCATGAATAGCCCTAACAATTACAGAAGAAATGTGACAAAACAACTTGAAGGTATCTCTATCTAGAATAACTTTAGAAGATGCCACTTTAGATGAAAAGTGAATGAAGCAACACAAAGTATTTCCAAATTAGGCTTGAACTTGTGATTGGAAAAATCTACCCTTTCTATCCAATTGCTTTGAAGACTTATCTGTGCACAATTAATTACATATTAATAATATCTTTTCAATTTCAGTTCCACACACTTCATCTGATGCAATTTTATATTAACCAAATACAATGTATACAATAGAAGATCCATAGATAAGCACATATCATCATGACACTCGAATGCATTAAAATGAAGAATTCTAAAAGACGAGAAATAAAATTTTTGTTTTTATTGAAAAAAACCACAGAGACCAAAGGGGAAAAGCTTAAACAGTGACGAATCCAAAAGGAAGGTAAGTGAGATCCTTTGGAAAAAATAAAACTGGAAATAAAACTCTAATTGAAAAATTCAAATATAAGCAGAAGAAGATAATTTCATTTCATAAAAACCAACCAATTAATAAAATGATAATCTCGATAATTAATTTTAGGTTAAGCACATAAATATCAAAGAATGCTCTTGAAGTAATGGCTAATAATTATAATAAACATTTATGGCTTGAATCTCCAAAAAAATCGCAATAGATCGGCCACTGTGAGCATTTATTTATTTACTTTATGAAACACGATAACTTCGTTGGGGAAAAAGATGAAACACGATAATTACAACATTTATCTCAACACAATAATTAATCACCAGATTAATAAACAAAATAATTAATAATGACTTCACTTCTTAGGCTCCAAACTTTGGCTTACTAGGCATTAAATCAAATTAATAACTTAGTTAGAAAATAAATTGATTAAAATAAAAAAGATCAAATGTTTGATCACCTTTGAACTAAAAAAAAAAAAAAATTCCTCGAACATCCCCACCAATATCGAATGATGCTCTTCAAAGAAATGCTTATTTTATCTACTACCTCCGGTCCTATTTATAAGAGCTAGTTGATTAATTTGAGGAGATTAAAAAAAAGTTAAGTTAGTTATCTATAATAAATATATGTTGTCTTTCCTAAAGTATCCTTACTAATCAAGTGTATTGGCGAAATTATTATTGTTAGAAGGACTATCTTGGAAAAAAAGGACATAAATATGAAATACAAAGTGGATTGAGATCTTATATTTAGAACCAAAATAAAAATCAAATAAGGTCTTATATTAAAGATCGTAGGTAGTATTATTATAAGAATTTAAATTTTGAATGCTCCGACAAATTGCAATGACTCCTCCATTTGGAAGTGCTCTTCAAGGGGGATCGGATAAGCTCCTCGATTGGAAGTGAAATTTGGCCCTCCTCTCTTCCAACATGATTTTAATGACTCTTAACAATCAGCTCGCTATTCATTTCTTCTAAGCGCTGCTCCATAATCATTGCTACAGTAAGAACCCCAAAAAAAAAAGAAACATAAGGCAGTGGAAAGAGAACAGCACATCAACCAACAGGCTATTTGGATTCACTTAAAAATGACCTGTAAGGCGGACAGAAAGATTCAACAGGATGCAAGTTGCCTGTTCGGATGCAACCAACTGGAACCACCTATGCACCTTCTTTGTGAGTGTGTTAATGCTAAGGAGAGGTGGAAATCGGTGATCAGACCTTCAATGTGGAATGTATTCCTAGCCAAGCAAGGAGCGGATTGGGTTACTTGGAATCTCACTAAGGAGGGGGGAAAGGACCAAACTAAGAAAATCCCATGGCCTACACTCTTCAACTATATTTGTTGGGGTATCTGAGTGGCTAGGTGCAATCATCTGTTCAATACACCTAGCACAGATAACTCTAACAATGGGTTTTCTAGTTTATTCAAAGCTTGCCTAGACCATGACCTCTCAAAACAATGCAGTTTTTACAATCTTAATGGAACAAGGGAGGGACAAAGCAGAGGGATAGCAGAAAGTGGAGTCAAGTTGGCAGTAGATGGCTCTGTTTTACAGGATGGGCAAAGCAGATGTGGTGGGGTAATATAGGATAGAGCGGATAATTGGATCTGTGGATTGAATTGTAAGCTCAGCAATGCACCACCTACGATTATGAAAATGATTGGGATTATTTATGGTCTTAACTTGTGTTGGAGCAAGAACTTCAAGGAAGTCTCACTCTACGCAGACAGCCTAGAAGCCATCAACCTAATTACTAGGGGTTGTGATGGTCAACATCCTTTTAAGGATATTATTGATGATGCTAGATTGATTTTAAACAGGAACTAGATGGTCAATATTTATCATGTGTATAGGGATGAAAATCACTTAGCTGACTATCTTGCTAAACTGTCGCATAGTCTTGATAGGCCCTCTTTTTATCCTTAATCAACCTCCTCCTTTTTTCCAAGAGACGGAATGTGATGAAGAAGTTTAGCCTTTCTCTCTCTCTTTTATTTTGCTAGTCTAGCTTTTGTATCCATCTTTACACTCAAAAAAAAAAAAAAGACCTATAAGCTTCTTATGGATCACAAGCTAGATTGAACAATTTTTATTGTGTTTGGTTTCACTTTTGATCCATCTTACCTTTGAGTCAAAAGTTACTTATTTTTCATGATTAACACAAGCTGATAAAAGCTACTTCTGACTTTTAAAATTATGCTGATTGGTTTGTAAAAGAAAAAGCAAGTGAAAATAGAATGGCATTTCAACCACTAGTTTGTTTGGATTCACTTAAAAATGACTTATAAGCTTCTTATGGACCAAAAGCCAGATTGAACAATTTTTGTTGTGTTTGGTTTCACTTTTAGCTCATGTTACTTTTAAGCAACTTATTTTTCATAATTAGCACAAGCTAATAAAAGCTACTTTTGACTTTTAAAATTGTACTGATTGGTTTGTAAAAGAAAAGCGAGCGAGAGGGTGATGGAGAAAATCTAGACGTGGAGGGAAAAAATAGCCAAATTAACATGAGAAGATGAAAATGAGACTTCTTAAATTAATCAAACTCTTTTAATTAATGTTTTTTTTATTAAGGATAATTTTAATTTTAATATTTCTAATACATAATTTCTAACTTGTTAAAGTTATTTTTTATTTCATGTTTACGTAAATAATTTCTTATCATATTTCAAATTTTTTTCGATATATATTTCATTCATTAAATACAAAAATACCTAAAACTTACTTATGACTTATGCAAAAACAGTTTTTTATAATCAGAAACCAAATTGTTCATAACATATTAGTTAATTAATTATGTACTATTATTTCATTTAACTTTGTCACAACACTATGAATTTTAATTTAAAATTATTTTATCTATTAAAATTATGTCTTGCTTTATATTTGTAATAATTTTTTATAATATCTCAATGTTTTTGAAGTATATTTCAATAATTTTTTTAATCATTTATCATCATTTAATAAAACTCATACTCATTTAGGTAATTTTATAAACTAAACTCACCAATTTAAATTCATTGTATTATGTAAATTTATTTATTTATTATTTTTTTATTATATAATAAAACTCATACTCATTTCGATAATTATATAAACTAAACTTACTTTTATTCAATCATAATCCAAACGACCTTCTACCTAATCTAACTTTTATAAATTTTAGGAAAAATTACAAATAAAGACCCCCCAATATATAAAATGACAATCAAAGACCCTGAATTTGAAAAATTGCTGCAGAGGACCCGGTCCCAATTTGTAATTATGAAATGTGTGTTAAATGGCTGAAATACCCTTATGCTCTTCATGTCCCTTTCTCGTTTCGTCCCTTCTCTCTCTCTCTCACTGCCTCTCTATCCACATCTGTCTTATCCTTGAACCACTCCCTTGGGCCTTGGCATCACTCCCTTCGACCACCATAGCCACCCTTTCTCTCTAGGCATGAGCTCCGTCTCAGTAAATAAAAATTTGCAATTATAAAGAATATATAGATGTTACTTATTTGTTAAAAAAAAAAAAAGTTTCATGGTCTGTTTCTATCCTCTCTCTGACGGCACTCCCTGGTGACCCAAATCGCAGAAAGCATTACTTGCAGACTTGGCTTCATTGATTTGGAGTGCATATAAGGTTTTTGTTGTGCCTTCTTTAGGAATTCCAGTTCTTTTTGAGAATCAGTAATTAATAAGCGACTCCATACATGTGTACGGCTTTGGGGCGAAGGATATCAATGGTTTGGATTGGAAATCTATTTAGAAGACGTTCAAGGACGAGTTTGATGATAACAGCCTCCTGTTAAATGACCAGTCTTTGTGTTTAAGACTTACCAGGTTGAATATTAATTGCCCAATTTGCTGGTTTCCTACTTCAAGGTCGCCTAATACACTTTCAGGTTCTTGTTTGATAACTACACGCTGATAGTGAGCGAGTGCTTAGAATTAGGGGAGCCGTTGTTGTTGAAAGCATTTAGAATTATTAGTTAATAAGTTTGTAATTGTTAATTAACAAGTTAATTAAAATAATAAGTCTAGCATTGCTACTTGGTATCCAAGATTTATTAGCAGCAACTAAATTGTAAAAATAATGTCAAATTCTTATACTAAACTTGTTATTTCTAACATAAACTTGTCAAATTCTTATACTAAATTTATTATTCCTAACTACTTAACAAACTTGTTATTTTTAATTGTAAACTTGTCAAATCTTTATACTGAACCTGTTATTCCTAGTTACTTAACAATTTGTTATTTTCATTTATAGACTTGTTATTTTTAATTGTAAACTTGTCAAATCTTTACATTGAACTTGTTATTCCTAACTATTTAACAAACTTGTTATTTCTATTGATAAACTTGTCAAATTCTTATACTAAACTTGTTATTTTCAACTACTTAACAAACTCGTTATTTCTAATATAAACTTGTTAAATTATTATGCTGAACTTGTTATTCTCAATTACTTAACAAACTTGTTGTTTTCAATTATAAACTTATCAAATCCTTATACTGAACTTGTTATTTCTTGTTACTTAAAAAAATTTGTTATTTTTATTTATAGACTTGTTGTTTTCAATTATAAACTTGTCAAATTCTTATACTGAACTCGTTATTCCTATCTACTTGACAAAGTTGTCATTTTCATTTATAGACTTGTTATTTTCAAATATAAACTTATCAAATCTTCATGTTGAATTTGTTATTCCCAGCTACTTAACAAACTTGTTATTTGTTTTAATAAACTTGTTATTTTCAATTATAATCTTGTCAAACTATCATATTGAACTTGTTATTTTCAAGACAATACTTGTTATTTCAAACAAACTTATTATTTTCAATTACAAACTTGTTAAATTCACATATTAAACTTGTTATTTTTAAGTAAAGACTTGTTATTTTAACTAATTTGTTATTTCTAATTACAAACCTATTAACTAATAACTTGGTTAAAATAAACAAATCTTTACTTGAAAATAACAAGTGAATATGAATATTTATTTAAAGGAATGATGTTGTTGACCGAAGTGCAATCTTAAATCTTCCATTGCATAAATATGGAGTTTACATATTATTTACTTTGAATGCACGATAGAATGTATAGTTAGTAATGAGTTAAGGAATATGCTCTTTATCTATGACTCATTAACAGAGAAATTCTCTTCTCATTATTTACATCCAGTACAAAGAAGCACACTTTTTACAATCAAGTGAAGCCTACAATTTTCCTTCTCCAGATCTCTAAATCCAATGGTTACTCTTTTGCCCAGCACATAATACAATATCACTCTTCGTTCAATCACTCCCTTGTCAAAACACTGATTTTTGTCATATTGGAATTTTGCTTTTTAATAAAAAGCAAGTTTCTACTGGAATTCTGCTTCAAAGTTGATGAGATCACCGACTTTGGCCACTCTCTTCCACTCTAAAAGATGAGAATTAGCAAGTCATCGGGGGAAAAAGAGAGATGAGAATTAGCAGACAGAATAAAACATCTGATGTATATAATTTCTATCTTGTAAATATGACTCACTTGATCTGCACCCACAGCTCTTCAAAGAACCAAAAATGCAATATTCATTGTACCAATCTCAATTTAACACATTTGCAAGTACCAAATCATATTAGCCAACCAATTGAGAACAAAATACCTGACAGGTTTCTCAATTTATAACTGCATGAAAAACACCTCCGGCATATATCAATGTCAATTATGAACCGTAAAAAATGTAGATCATTCATGGTCAAGAGTTTCATAGTTTTAAAAAAGAGGGAACTTACTGCTTCATGGAAATCTCGAGCTGCAAAGTGTTGGTCCTTGACGATATTGTTGGCCAAGGATTTCAAACATCTCACAGAAAGCGAATGAGAATCATATATATGCATAGCTTGATCTAGTGTTAGAAAATGAATCTAAAATTTACTGTAAATTAATTACGAAGGAAAAAAATTCACGAAAAACAGGCATAAAAACGCACTTTGCTTGAAATCCACACAGAGATAAGCCCAAATGATTGTAAATTGCAGAGATTAAAAATATATCAGCAAGAAAGTTTTAAGATTACCCCTTAGGCTGGCATTTTTCTTGTAGGAGAAAATGACTCTCCTTTCAACTCTTACCGCTGAATGTTGAAGAAGAAGAATCAACCTCTCTTTCCTCTCAGATCTGGTCGCATCCTCTGGTTTCGTCAATTTGTCCCTCTCACCCATGATGATGAAGACGATGAGGTCAGAACATTTTGGAGGATCTTGAAAGACAAAAGCGGATTAGAAAAGAGGCGAAGAGGGAGAGGGATACAGTGGGAGGGATAGTGATTGCAAGTATGATTTTAGGATATGGGTTTGTGAGGACGAAGCAGAGCAGGATATGCGAAGCTGGTGGGTATTTTTGTCTTTTAATCAACATTTCATAATTGCAAATTGGGACGGGTCCTCTGCAGCAATTTTTCAAATTCAGGGTCCCTGATTGTCATTTTATATATTGAGGGGTCTTTATTTACAATTTTCCCTAAATTTTAGTCCAAACAGAATTTACATCACCTAATTTAATTTTTATCCAATTTAACTGTTTCAGAAGTCAAATTGATACTACGCTATTTTTCTAATCTTTAATCCAGACGAGGCCCAAATATGTGAAGTAAATACTGAGAGAGGGCATGTAACATGGAGAAATCAATAGACAGGGAACAAAGTGTGGAAACAAAAAGATCACTGTCGTGGGTGGGATGGATCAACTCTCGAAGAACCGCAAATAGTAAAAATTATCTCATTATATATCCAGATAACTTACCAAAAAGAATTAAACAAACTTCCACTGTTTACAATCGGGGTTGTCTAGTTTGAATACCAAGAAGTATCTTTAACACCTGGCCAGAGAAAACGGGGTACTGAATAGACAAGAAAAGTGAGAGATGCAGAAAAATAACGGAATAAAAGGGGTTATCAAAGTAGAGAAAAAGCCGTGTTCTGCCAAGAGCAGCAGCAGAGCTTCATAATCAACAACACCACCATAATCTCTTTAGTTCCTAAAAAATCAGCTCGAGTTAGGCACTTGAACTGTTAAAGGTTGAGCCAAAGAGATCAAAGACGAGAAGCCTTCAAATGAGGAAGAGAAACAATAGAGAATACAGCATAAAGTGAAATCAAAGAAAGAGCGAACAAAGAATACCTGTTCATGCGCCATCAATCTCCGAAGATTAGAATAAGCGAATTATGATATGAAAAGAAAGGGCAAAAATCGAAGAAACATTGCAGAAATCGATCCGTTGAAAAAAGGGCAGAAGTTGAAGAACCGTGTGGATACATTTTTTCTTGGTTTACGAGGAATTCGATACGTTTCGGATGCTCTTGCTAGATCCCATGAGACATACAAGCGAAGCACATGTGGACGGCTAGTGCTTGGCGAACCAATAAATAATGGAACCAAAAGACGAATACATGCATCAATAATTGAATGACATGGATCAATGGAGAAGGACCGCGTGGACCAATCACAAAATAGCTACAAGGTTTATAGATTATATAGATGATTGGTATTTACAAGATTCTTAACATGATTTTCAAACACTATCTTAAAAACTTTAAGAAAACGGCTAGAAATGTACAATTTTTATTTAAAAAAAATTGAAAAGCTAAATGTTACAATACAGCAAAAAATAATTATTTTATATTTAGACTGAAATGATAAATAAAATTAAAAAAATTTAAAATAATAAGTAAGTAAAATTTATTTATTAAATGATAATTACAATAACATAAACTTTGGAGGAAAAAAAGGGGTTAATATAATTTTAGGTCTCTTAAACTTGTCCTCATTTTAGTTTTGGTTTCTCGAGTTTCAAACTATAGGTTTTGGTTTCTCAAGTTTCTTTTCATTTAAAACATTAATTCCTATAATTCAATAAATACTTGGACCAATTTACCTTTAGAGGGACTTAAACCTATGGTTTTAAAATTGAAAGACCAAAAAATGATGACAAACTTAAGGGACTAAAAATTATATTAACTAAAAAAAAAAAGCTTGTACTCCATAGTCAAAGGAGCTTGCTGTAACATTCTAAACATGAAGAGGCTTTAAAATTTTAACCAAAGGTATGCCTAAAAAATAACAACGATTTTAATTTTGTTCATTTAAAATCAAAGGTATAAGACCTTAAAGTTGTCACCATTAAAACTTTTAGACATATTTTCGTTTTTCCTGATTACATTAAGGATGTTAATTTGTTGAATAGGGACTATGATTATGCACACCCTTTTAGGGTCTGCTTAGATAAAGCGAGATTACTTATTTGTGCATATTGGCGGGTTGTGACCAACGATACCCTTAAAGTTGATAACCCGGTGGCTGACTAGCTTGCCAAGCATTCTCACATTTTACTATTAGAAGGGAATAATTGCTTTTTTTCTTTTATCACGCTGCATCTTTTCTTTCCTGAGATAAATGATGATGACGGAAGCTTATTCCCGGCAATTTTTTTTTTGGTGTTTTCCGGTTGTAAATTAATGATACTTAGTTCTCATTAAAAAAAAACCCTTAGAAGTTATTAGTAATCAACAACTCAAGTTCAATAAAATGGTCCACATTATGTAGCACAAAAATTGCAATGGCATGAATAACAAAATATTTGTCATGAGTCCCATGTTGAGAAGTCTCAAAAGTGAAATGTGGCTTATAAATTTAAAGAGTTCTCTCCCTTCCAATAAGCTAGTATTTTGGAATAAGCTCTTTCTCTTTGATTTGGCATTATTTTACACAGGTCATGGATTGGCTGTTGGTACCCTTTCTAAACAAGCACAAAACATTCCTTAGTATAAAAGCAAACACAGAATGTCACAAGTCAGAACTAATATATACGTGCACGTACAGATTTAACATACAAGTGATGTTACCAGATCACATCAGTAAAAATTTCTGAAGCTTTGTTTGCCTCAACTACTCGCATTCTAGATTTGCTTGTGATGAAACCCAACCTTAAAGCGAATAATAAAACCTGAAAGAATCTGACAGAGTGTAGCTCTAACCAGAAAAGCCACAAAGAAAATAAGGGGAGAAAGAACAGAACACTCACACAGTATAGTCACTGGTTCTCACTCTTGGCCCATTAGTTATCCATCAGTTTGCAAGGCAACTGACAACTTCAGTTTCTTTTACAAAATCGAAAGAGTTAATTACAACATAGTAGCCACCTAAACTTTTGGAAGATAGCTGTGCAAGTTACTCCACTGCTTCAGGGGAGAAGTAATGTAGTTCAGTACCTCACATTGCTCACATGTGTGAATCAACTATGGATCTTTAAGGAGTTGGAACCTACTCCATGTCCTTGGATTAGCATCTTCTAACTGCTTGATAACATCTCTCATTGTGGGTCTCATGTGTGGATTCTTCTCTGTGCACCTCAAAGCCAGCAAAAGCACTGTGGTAACTCGTTCAAGTACATCTGGCTTCAAAACCTCCTTTGCAAGGCTTGAATCAGCAATTGTACTAATGGCTCCTGTTTCTCTCCATTGAGTTCTCACCCACATTCCTATCTCAGTTCCATTCATAAATGATCGGTCTACTGCCTTCTTTCTAGTTATCAACTGAAGCAAAACTATCGCATAAAACTCCCTAGTATTTGCTGTTGTATATGTACTCTCTGCGACGGTTTAATGGGAACATGTTATTTTATGCAAGCGTTCAGAAGTAAGAAAGAGAAAGAGGAGCTTCACCATGAGTAAAATAAGTACCCGGTGTTATATACCCTTGTGTTCCTGGAACTGGTAAAGATGGTGTTGAAGAAGACTGATCCAAAAGCTTGGCAATACCAAAACTAGCAATACAGGGATCCATATCAGAATCCAGAAGCATATTTTTTGGTTTGATGGCACAGTGCATTATGGCAGGACGACAATCGTAATGGAGATAAGCCAACCCATGAGCAATTCCAACAGCAATCCTATACCGGACTTTCCATTCTAGGCATGGCAATGGATTTTTTTCATGCAAAACATCATGAAGGTTTCCATTTGGCATGTAATTGTACAAGATCAGACAGTAGTCCTATTTAAACAAAAAGTCTAGCAATCTGACTAGATTTCGGTGCCTAATCTTTGTAAAGATTTCAATTTCTCTAGCTATCTTTACAATCTTTCTTTTGTTACCAGCAAATGCAACCTTCTTTACTGCATAAACTAGGGATGCTCCTAGTGAATATTTATAGACAACACCATGAGCTCCTCTGCCAATAATATTTGAATTGTTCTATTTTTCATCACGCGTCATCACTTTGTGAATAATTGGGTAAGAACCTCTATTGGCAGTGATCTTGATTTCCTCCTTGGAGATTGGAAATAGGAGCAGAGAAAACGTTTAGAATGAAAAGGAAGAATGATAGCAACTCAGAATTTAAGGATGCTTAATGAAGAAGATGAACGAGTAAAAGAAAGAGAAAGCACTCGACAATGGTTGTTGATGGTCTAAGATAATTGGTATTACCAAAACAATTACTCCCTCTAGTCCTTATTATAAGACTCTTTCTAGAAGAAAATTTTGGTCCTGTTTATAAGACTCTATGCTAGTTTCATTGAGCATTAAATATTTTTTTCTCCCAATATATGCCCATATTTAACAAGGGTAGTGAGAAGGTAGAAATTAATATGATGTTGGAGTTTAGTGTAGTTAACGAGGGTAATATTGGAAATCACTTAAATTTTATGGCAGATTTAACACTTTTAAATGTTTTATTAGTATGTGTGAATTGGATAGCAATCTCTTATAATAAGGAGCAGAGGGACTATAAGCTTCACAATGACCTCAGACTCTTATGCTCAGCCTATTCTTTTTGTTCCTTGTAAGGTCTTCTCAAAATAATGCTATTCAAGAGTAAAGCTGCTTTTGCAAAACTATTTTCAACACAATCCTCCCGCACCAAAACCCTACTATTTTGAAGAGGAAGTATCTATTGGACATTTTGAATTCATCTGCAAGCAGTAACATTAAGACAAATAATGCGAATTTATTATGGGCTTATGAGCAGTTGTTGCCTGTTTAAATCAATTTACCTGAAAAAATATGGAGGCTGCTGCAGTAGCAAGAGAACCCCCTAGGTGAAATGCTCTGTCATGCTGAATGGAAATTCCTGTACAAATTAGATGAACATAAGACCACAGCCCTTTCAACAGCTTGAATTTCAAGCCAAGATTTCAATTCCTTAAATAAGACGAAGTCATGTTTCATGACCAGTTCAGTTGAGAACAGAAAGCTAACGTCTAATGACAAAAATGCAGCAGAAAGGAAGCTTGATCGCTGAAAAACTAGAGAATATAGACGAAGAAGAAAACTTGTGCCTAGAATCATATAACTTGGAAGAGATATGATATATAAACTTAAATCACATATATCTTATCCTACTATTAACTAACTAGATAATGGTCCAATAATAAATTAGATAATAGCAGTAGTATCAGCTGCAGCAATCACTTCTGTGATTTCCTTTTAGAACTACCAATTTGTATGATGAAATAAAATTAAGCATTTGGGCAACATGCCATGTCAATTAAACCATGTGTCATACTTACCAGAATCTGAAACAATATGAACAAGGATCCGCACTATCATGTATTAGAATTTAATACCTTTTTTTTTAAACATGATGTTAATGACACTTGTCAATTGAATACAACTCCTACCTGGATCAGTGGGCGTTTCAAAGAATTCGACGACATCCCTCATTTTCAGTCTCTTTCCTGGATCGGTCTCAGTGCAAATTAGAGCCACAAAAGCAGTTTGATGACTTGCATTTTTACGTCTAAACCTGAAAGCTCCCTTACAAGGAATGAATCAGCAACCTCTTCAAGTTCATTCATTCTCCTCCATACAGATTTAATCCATCCACCAAAGTGGTTTCCTCTTCCAAAAATGAGGAGTCTAATACTTTCTTTCTAGTTATCAGCTCAAGCAAAACTACCCCATAACTGTATACATCAAGCTCACAGCTGGGCACTACCACACATGCAATCTCTGTCATAAGACAATGGAAGCATGTTAAATTATAAAGAAATTATACTTCTGATCTGTTCTCATTTGGTTTCCTATCTTGTTAATTCATCATCTGGATATATATGTTCGTCTTATAGGATGAAAACTATCTCAGTTTTATTAAACATGTGGGAAATAGAAAATTAATCCACTGAGTGCAGAAGAAGAGCAATTACCTGGTGCCATAAATCCACGAGTACCTGCATGATATATTGACCGTATCCGCACCATAGTAGAGGGCTGATTCAAAGCAATCGAAATACCAAAATCAATAATACAAGGTTGCATATCAGAATCAAGGAGTATATGCTTTGGTTTGATGTCTCTGCGCAATATGGGGGATCACAATCATGACGGAGGTATGCTAGCCCTTTTGCAATTCCAATAGCTAGTTTATAGCGGACATTCCATGCTAAATAGGGTAGTGGAACATTTTCATGTAGAACATCTTGAAGGCTTCCATTTTCCATGTACCTGCTAATGGTTAGACCATATTCCTCACCAATCCGGGAGCCTAGGCATCTTGCCACATTTTGATGCCTAATCTTCCTAGTCATTTCAATTTCCCTGATCATGTTTGGTTTCCTCCTATTGCTTTGGGCAAATTTGACCTTCTTGATAGCAAAAACTCCAATATCAAGTTCGGCTTTATAAACAATCCCTTGCCCTCCTTCACCAATTATATGTTGATCATGTAGCTGTTCTGTAGCATCTAGTAGGTTAAAAATTCTAGAAAATCCTTCATCGTTTGAAACAAATCCTCTTGTTCTTCACGGTCAACATTGGCCTCCCCATCAGCGAGTGACAGATGAGAGGCAAATTACAAATGATAAGCCAATGACAAGCACTACGAATCCAAGTGCTACAAATAAAATTGGTTTTTTACTGCCTTTGTGGTCAGTTGATTCAGAGTCACCCGGTTTGTTTTCGCAACCCGAGACATCCGAGGTTGAACAACAAACACAGAGGCCAGGATTTCCCAAGAAAGATGATGGAGATCCCGTTATCCCTTCTGGTAAAGGACCAAAAAATGAGTTGTATGATATATTGAATTTTGTAAATGAAAAAAATCTGCTAAGAGCTCGTATGTTTCCTGTCAAATTGTTCAGGGATAAATCCAGCCTTTCAAGCATTCACAAGCTATTAAATGTACAAGGGATCACACCTGTTAATTTATTAGAACTCAGATTCAACTCATATAAGTGAATCAATGATCCAATTGATCCGGGAATTACTCCTTCAAACATATTTCCACCAAGTTGTAATTCGAGAAGCTGGGTATAATCTGAGAAGAAAAATGGGGCAACCCCACTAAAATGATCATCCCTTAAAATTAATCTGCCCAAAACTGTCCAGCTCCTCATGCTTAATGGGAATGAACCATTAAGAAAATTGAATCCCACATCAAATGCAAACATTTTTGGTACAGTACGACAGATGCAGGGGCAAAGTGCCTCCTAGTTTATTGTGAGCAAGATTCAAAACCTGAAGGTTCACAAGCTTTCCTAACTCTGAGGGTATAGGCCCTGTAATGTTATTGGTGGACAAAATTAAACCAATGAGATTTGTGCAGTTTCCCAAACTTGATGGAATTGCCCCACTGATGTTGTTCTTGCTCATATCCATGTATATGAGATCATTATTACCTTCAAATTTAGGAATATGCTCAGAAAGATTATTGTCACTGAGATCCAACCTTGCAAGAGTTGCACATCTTCCCAAATCTAGAGGTATGCCCCCTTGAAGTTGATTAAGACCTAAAAGCAGTGTGCGGAGTTGCTTTCCAAAACAAAGATTTGGTGGGATGTCACTAGTAAACTTATTATTCATCAAGTCCAGCTTCATTAAACTGCTATTGATTCGCAGGCTTTGAGGAATTGGTCCAGAGAATTGGTTGTCAAGCAATGAGATATTTTTCAGATGCTTGAGCTCTGTCATCTCTGAGGGTAATTTCCCGAAAAGGCCATTATTATGAAGAAGGACATGCTTAAGACTCTGAATCTTCCAAATGGCAAGTGGAATTTCACCTGTCCAATGGTTGAAATACAATTTAAGGTCCTCCAATTTACTTAGGCTTCCCAATTCATTTGGAATGGCTCCCTCTAGTTGATTGGAATATAAATGTAACGACTTCAAACATTTGCAATTACCAATTTCTGAAGGTATATATCCTGACAAATGATTCTCAGAAAGATCAACATACTCGGGCAGACTACAATTACATAACTATGGGGGTATTGTACCTGAGAAACCATTTTTGGCCAACAAAAGTTTCTCCAAGTGAGTCAGCTGTCCAATTTCCGGCCCAAGATGACGTAAAATCTGAGATGCAGTGAGGTTGAGAAAGACCACATTCTGGTAACGGTCACATTGTATCCCTGGCCATGAACAAGGGGTAGAATCAGAGGACTTCCATCTTGAATTTAAGGAAGGAGGCACGGAAGTCCAGTGATTCAGGAGTGATAATAGAGTCAACCCATCCAAACTCAAGGTAGAAGTACCATAGAAAGAAGCAGACAAGCATAGGATAAATAATAGCAGCTTCATTGGGACTGAGATAGCAAAGGTTAAAGAAGAACAAAAAGTGCTTACTTTGCTGCAGCTTAGAACAAGTGCAAGTAATTGCTGAGGTGATGAAATGCGGAGCAGAGCCGAGTTTCAGGCTAAAATCGTTGCCGGCGTCTTCCTTTCATCCAGCACTCTTTTTTCCCCTTGCTTTTGGGAGATTCTACATCAATGACATTTCTTTTTCTCGTTTGTGCAAGATGCCACATCTTCCACGCTTATTATTCTAGCTACCAACTAAAGTGTGTCAAGCCTGTTTCCTTCTAGATACTCGCACACATGCATGCACCCATGTGCATGTATGTGTGTTTGTGTGCGCGCGCACAAGAATTTATTATACAAATAGATAGATAGAATGAAAGATAAATTTTACAATACAGTCTTTGATATCTAGAATGAAATGAGAAATTGAGACAGTAATTTTGAAGATAAAAAAGCATAATCTATTTTACTTTGGAAAAAATAAAAACGTTATCAAGTAACAACTACATTAACCTATAAATGAAAAATGATTGTACCCCCCACAAAAAATCCTAATATAATACTCTAATCCTATTTATAAGGTAGAGAGAGGTTTTTCTTAATCCTATTTATAAACAACTTCACTAATATTTTAGTATGAATGTACTGTTTTGTCTTTCATTTATTACAACATAAATAGTTTTATTGAGAAACGTATATATTAAATAGAGATAAAATTAAAAAATTATCATATTTTAACGGAGAATTAATTCAATTTAAGATTTTTCTTGATATGGTGAAGTATATTGAAAATGTCCTATAAATAGGATCAGAGAAGTAACTTTTAAAAAGCAAGGGCCAAAAAAATTTTAACCAAAGACATACAACCTTAAAGTTGGAGGATTTGGAGGAAAAGTGCAATATTTGGTCTTGTTCTACCTCATATATCCATAATTATTTTTATTATTCCCAAATTACCCATCCTGTTCCTTTCTTAGTTTCCTTTGTCCTAGTGCCTATTCTCACTGCGCACACCCTAACTCGGTTGCCCTCAGCCTCCACGGTTGGGAGAGATTAATAAATCCCCCCCCCCCCCCCTCAGCTCAAAGGAAGAGATTAATAATAAAACAAATCAAAACAGTAAATATAAAAAATTGAAAATTTGTTTACAAAAATAAGTTAAAGAGATAGAGAGAGTTTCATATGCTTGTAGCGTTTTCTACCTGACTTTTATGAGAGAGAAAAGAGATGAATTTGACCAAATTGAGCGGTTTTTTTACTCAAATTTAATAATTATAAAATATTAATTTTATATATTAGATATTATTATGATTAATTCATTAAATATTTTACAAAGTTTGAAAAATACAATTTAAATAAAATAAGAGTAAAATTACCTATATAAAAATATTTTCTCTCCACTTCCTTTTTGACATCGAATCCCTCTCCTCCTTTCTTTTTTAATCAATTCAAACGGGGTAATATTAAATGTCCTTCCCTTCTCTTACCTCCTCTCTCATCTATTAAAATCCCTTCCTTTCCCTTCTAGAAAGTTTAGTTAGTCATAACACATGAGTAATTAATTTAACAAGTTAGCACCCAGAGTTGAACAAAGATGGTCCCTGCTATAGCGACTAACATGGAATAGAGGAAGCTTTCGCATTGGGGTGTTGACTACTTGGTTGATGTGGATTTAGTACATATCATTGTCAATGTCTCTTCATTTGCTTTCCTCAATCCGTAAATTCTAAAGTGAAATCCCAGTCTTCCAATAGGGCTATCTTTACTTCACTGATTAAGGTACTAAAACTTTTCCCCATCCTCTTTGTACAGCTAGAAATACCGGCCAACTCACCCGACCTGCGGGTTATGCGGTGCAGTTGAAAAAATGTCAATCCTAACCTGTTCCCATCATCTTTTTTTTTTTAATTTCAATTCTCAATCTTTAAAATTAATAAATAGTGATCCAAAATCTTAAAAGTAATTACAAGTATAAATTATGTTTAACCACACTTAAAATAGTTAATACAAATATAAAACAATACATTACAAATATTTTAAATGATTAACATTCAACATCAACTCATCAAGTGATAAATTTTACAATTTTTCATACAAATATCATGTTTGATATGAAAAAACTATCTCTTAATAAATTAGAAGTGCATCTACCTTCTTTTTTTTTTTTTTTTAAAAAGCTCACTCACCATGTTTTTCTAAAACATTTTTTTGTGGTCATTAAAATTTTGTTATAAATATAGTATGCTTATTTCTTTAACATATCTTTTTTTCCCAAATATGTAACATGAAAATTGAAATGTAAATGAGGGAAGAAAATTTTTAAATATAATAACATATTATTTATGTAAAAAAAAGTAACGGGTTAGACGGGCCAACCTGCTAACCCGTAGACTAGCCTGCCACAGCCTACTGGTTATAGGGCTGGCAAAACGCCAACCCTAACCCGCTTCTTTATGGTGGGTTGACAGGCAAGCCTGTAGGTTCCAACCCATATTTTTGCCTCTACCTCTGTTGTTGTGTAGTTGGAGACTTTTTTTTCATTTATCAATTTATAAGAGTGGTGGATTAATTTGGAAAAAAACAATAAATATGAATATTTTAAAATTATTTATTAATTTTTTTATCTTTTCAAATAAATCAACTAGATCTTATATCAATGGTCAAAACTAGTATATAAAGAAAATATTTACGTGTGCCGAGGCGCACGCATATTTCTTGGGTCGTTGTACAGGTGCCGATAGCTACTGGTTTATCCACTATTCATGCATATGTTAAATATGTCGTGATTTCCCGTATTTGTTTTCTTTGTTCCTTATCTTTCCTTCTTTTCTCTCAATTGAGATTTTATGAACCAAATGAACCCTAATTCTATCCATTGGATTGTTTTCCCCTAAATCTTATCTAGCCAAAATAAAGGAACAACAAAACATGGAGTAAAAACAAAGGATAAATGATTTTTAAATGTCCAACTTTTCGAACAAGGGTTAGAAAGGTACAATAACAGAAAATATAATATTTTGAAATTAAAAATAAAACAAATCAAATAATTTTCATTATAAAAAAGTATTTATTATTTGTTATGAAAACAATAAATTTATTGAACAATGAGAGAATCAACATCATAAACAGGGAAAAAATTCTACTGCTATCAGAGGAGCTAACATTTCTGAGAAACGAGGGCAAAAGCTTTTCAACCAAAAGGCATAAGAGAATGCAAGACCTTAAACTTGTCTTCATCAAAACTACAGAGACTGTTTCATAATAAACAAACAGAGTAATTTAGAACCTCAGTTCAACAAAGATTTACCCTGTTATGTAGTAATATTGCAGGAGCATACATAGCAAGGTTGGTGGGTTGGTAGGTACCGAGTAGTACCTTTCTTTTCCCAAATTCGTTCTTGGGACAACTTCTACAAAGTCAAGAAAAAGGCACAAAACATTCCATGTCATGAAAGCAGACATATCAAGTCCCAACCAATATATATACAAGTAATGTTATCTGACTGATTTCAGTGCATGTGTGAATGACTTGTGCATTAAGTAGTTGGAACTTGGAAGCTTTTCACAGCTTTTGCTTGGTATGGTTATCTTTTTCTTGTTTTTGTTTTTTTTCTACAGAATCAATAAAACCCGATATATCTATCATAGGCAGTCTCACTTTGTTCACTTGTTCGAGTACTCTTGAATTTGGATTCAAAACCTGCTAATTGCTTGATAACATCTTTCATAGTAGGTCTCATGTACGGATCTGCCTCCGTGCATCTCAAAGCCAAGGAAAGCACTTGGGTGACTTGTTCGTGTACATTGGAATTTGAATTCAATACCTCCTCTGCAAGGTTTGAATCAACAATTTTATGAATGTCTCCTGTCTCCTCCCACAGACTTCTGACCCAAACCCCTATCTCAGTCCCACCCATAAACGATGAGTCTATTGCCTTCTTTCTTGTTATCAGCTGAAGCAAAACTACCCCGTAACTGTACACATCAAACTCCCTAGTGATTGTTGTTGCATAAAGATTTTCTGTCCCTGGCCGATGGAAAGATGTTATTTTATATGAGTTTTTGGAAATGGAAAAGAAAGAGAAAGTTCACAAGAAGTACCTGATGTGCCTAGAATAGATGAGGATGGTGTTGTGTCAAATTCAAACAAAAAATGGGCAGCACTGAAACCAGCAACGCGAGGCTCCATATCAGAATCCAGAAGTATATTTTTTGTCTCGATGGCAAAGTGCACTATGGGAGGATCACAATCATGATGGAGATATGCCAACCCTTGAGCAATGCCAATAGCTATCCTATAACTGACATCCCACTTCAGGGATGGTGGGGGGTTCTTTCCATGCAAAACATCATGTAGGCTTCCATTTGACAAGTACTCGAACATGAGAAAAGTTTCATCTTTTTCTGTCCAAAGCCTATGCAGTTTAATTATATTTCGGTGCTTAACCGTTCTATTCATTTTTTCTTCTCTCGTTATACTTGAGGGATACCCCGCAGACAACAGCTTCTTTACATAAACGGCTTCACCAGTACGTAACTCAACTTTAGAAAGAACTCCAGGAGTTCCTCTGCGGACGATATGCCGATTGTTTGAATTGGGAAGGATCCCGCCTTTCTCCTAACAGATTGGAAAACATTACGCAGAAAAACTTTCAAAATAAAAAGGAAGAATAATAGCACTCAATTTAAGAGATGCTTATATAAAAAATATGAACAAGTAGATAAAGAGAAACCACTAAATAAAGGTCTATATTACACACTATCAAACTGGGAGTGCCTTGGCACAGTAATAAAGTGGTCATTTGGGTTCGAGTCATAGAAACAGCCTCTTGCAGAAATGTAGGGTAAATCAGCACACAATAGACAAGTAGGTTCAACACGTAGTCGGAGTTTCATGCATCAAGCTGTCCCTTTCTAACACTAGCATCAAATCTAACTTGCCTAAAACTTGGCACTGACTACTTTATATGTTTATATACGTGCAAGCATACATACATATAAAGAATAACAACCAGCACAGACATCACAATGATCTCAATTCTCAAGTTCACCCTATTCAGTTTTATCTTGCAAGGCCTTGTCTAGATTTTTGGCTATTGATGGCCCTGCTCTTCACACAGCCCTCCATTTGCTATCAAAGAGTAAAGCTAATTTCTGTAACCAGAGGAAAAAAGTAAAGCTAATTTTTCAAAATGAGATGCCTAAGCCGTTTACTTTTCCCAAGAGATTTTTTTTTTTTGGGGGGGGGTTTACCTGAAGTTCATAACAGATTGGCTTCCCTCAAGTTCAAGATTACTAGACTATTGGGATTCTCTATACCTCGCAGTTTGTTCATGAACACTTGCATAGTAAACACAAATAATAGAATAAGGGGGAAGTGGAGTTTTCAAAGCTATTTTGACAGTAGTCTTGCAGGCTAAACCAAATGAATTACCTCAGAAAATAGAGAGGCCGCAGCGGTCGCAAGGGAAATTCCCAAATGAACCGAAGCTCCGTCGTGTTGAACAAAATTTGCTGCATCAGTTAGGCAACACATTAGTCTCAGAACAGAAAGGAAGCACGATTACATGACTTATGTGATTTCCTTATTTCTGCCAAGTTGTGCTTTGCAATTACATGCCCATTAAACAAAAATTTGTCAATAATTGATACAAACTAGTAGCAGCAAGCATAAAGCAGAAGGAGAGGAGAGAATATAACGAGATGTCGAAGAAAGAACGGAGAGGGGCAGCAATGATGCAACTCCAACCTGGATCAGTGGGTGTTTCAAAGAAATCAACAACATCTATCATTTTCAGTCTCTTTCTCGGATCTTTCTGAACACATATTAAAGCCACCAAAAGCGTCTTGATAACTTGTGCCTTCACATGTACATCTGAAAGCTCCCTTGTAAGGCTTGAATCAACAATTTCTTCAAGGGTTCTTGTTCTTGTCCATGTAGATTTAAACCACCCTGCTAAAGTGGTTTGCTGCTCCACAAATGAGGAATCTAATACTTTCTTTCTGGTTATCAGCTCAAGCAAAACTACCCCATAACTGTATATATCAAGCTCACACCTTGGCACTACGTCATAGGCAATCTCTGTCAAGAAAAGCATTCACAATATAAATCGAAAAAGAAATTACATTTTGGCTTTTATATTCATTTCTTTATGGGAAAAACGAGTTAGTAATTGCACAATGGGGAGCAAAATGGCGACACCTCTTTTATCTTGCACACTTACCTTCACGACTAGTTCATCATCTGCATAGATATGATCTTCCCATATGCCGAAAGGTATTCTAGTTTTATTAACATGTCACAAATAGGAAATGAGTAAGTCCAGAACAAGAGAAATTACCTGGTGCCATAAAACCAGGTGTACCTATATGATAAGTTGACCGCATGCGCACCACAGTAGATGACTGATTCAAAGCAAGGGAAATACCAAAATCTGTAATATAAGGCTGCATATCAGAGTCCAGGAGTATATTCTTTGGTTTGATGTCTCGATGCAATATGGGAGGATCGCAGCTGTGATGAAGATGTGCTAGTCCTTTTGCAATTCCAATAGCTATCATATAGCGGACATTCCAAGCTAAGTATGGTTTTGGATTGCTTTCATGCAAAACATCGTGAAGGCTTCCATTTTCCCTGTATCTGCTGATGGTTAGACCATACTCCTCGCCCATCAAGAAGCCTAGGCATCTTGCCACATTTTGATGCCTAATCTTCTTAGTCATTTCAACTTCCTTAATCAAATTCAATTTCCTCCGATTGCTCCGTGCAAATTCAACCTTCTTAACAGCAAAAATTCCGAAATCAAGTTCGGCTTTATAAACAATTCCATGCCCTCCTACGCCAATCACATATTGATCATGTAGATTCTCCGTAGCATTTATTAGGTCAACAATTCTGAATTCTCCTTTGACATCTGAATCAAAAGCCTCTTGCGCTTCACAGTCAGCATTACCTTCCCCCAAGATGAGAGCTCGAGCAATATCATTGTAGTAAATACGTCTCCGCACAAAAGACAAGTACTCCTCAAATCCTTGACCAAGGACCACCTCCTCAGATTGTTGGCCATAATGGTGGTCATAAATTAGTAGTGATACCGACAGGCAAATGACAAACACTACAGATCCTAGTGCTATGAATAAGATTGAACGTTTACTGCCTTTGTGATTAGTTGATTCAGAAGCACATGGTTTCAAGAAGCTAGGCTTTTTGCAAGTGGAGGCATTTGAGGTTGAACAACGGACACAGAGACCAGGGTTGCCAATGAATGATGATGGTAGCAAATTCAGATGTTGCGTGTTCCACTCTGGCAATGCACCGACAAAGGAATTGTGTGATATATTGACTTCAGTCAATGAAGAGAGATCACCAAGAGCATGTATGCTTCCTGTCAAATTATTCAAGGATATATCTAAAATTTGCAGCTTTTCCAACTTCCCAATTTCTAAAGGAATCTCACCTGTTAATTTGTTAGCACTCAAATTCAATCCATATAACAGATTCTGCAATGATCCTATCGATGTGGGAATTTTTCCTCGAAACATATTTCCACCAAGTTGTAGCTCGAGAAGCTGGACATATTCTGAGAAGAAAGATGGGATAACCCCACTAAAGCGGTTCTCTCTTAAAATTAATATGGTCAGTGCTTTCCAACTCCTCATGCTTGATGGGAATGAACCATTAATAAAATTGAATCCCACATCAAAAGTATCCATTTGGGTACAGTACGATAGCTGCTGTGGTAAAGGAGCTTCTAGGTTGTTGTGAGCAAGATTCAAAACCTGAAGGCGCAAAAGGTTTCCCAGCTCTGAGGGTATAGGCCCAATAATGTTGTTCATGGACAAAATTAATGCAGTGAGATCTGTACAGTTTCCTAAACTTGATGGAATTACTCCACTAATGTTGTTCTTGCTCACATCCATGTATATGAGATCATTACTACCTTCAAATTTAGGAAGAGGCCCAGAAAGATTATTGTCACTGAGATCCAACCTTGCAAGAGTTGCACATCTTCCCAAATCTTGAGGTATGCCCCCTTGAAGTTGATTAAGACCTAAAAGCAGTGTGCGGAGTTGCTTTCCAAAACAAAGATTTGGTGGGATGTCACCAGTTAACTTATTATTCATCAAGTCCAGCTTCACTAAACTGCTATTGATTCCCAAGCTTTGAGGAATTGGTCCAAATAATTGGTTGTCAAACAATGAGATATTTTTCAGATGTTTGAGCTCGGTCATCTCCGAAGGTAATTTCCCTGAAAGGCTATTGTTATGAAGAAGAACATGCCTAAGACTCCGAATCTTCCAAATAGTAAGTGGAATTTCACCTGTCAAGTGGTTGAAATACAATTCAAGGTCCTCCAATTTACTTAGTTTTCCCAATTCATTTGGAATGTCTCCTCCGAGTTGATTGGAATATAGACGTAGAGACTGCAAAGATTTGCAATTACCAATTTCTGGAGGTATATTTCCAGAGAAATGGTTCTCAGAAAGATCTATATGCACTAGCAGACTACAATTGGCTAGCTTAACAGGTATTGTCCCTGAGAATCCATTTCTTGCCAACGAAAGGTTCTGCAAGTGAGTCAACTGTCCAATTTCCGGTCCCAGTTGACCAATTATCTGGGATGCAGTGAGGTTTATGAAGACCACGTTGCTGTAACGGTTGCATTGTATTCCTATCCATGAGCAAGGGGTGGAATCAGAGGACTTCCAGTTCAACTTTAAGGAAGGAGGCGCAGAAGTCCAGTGGTTGAGAAGAGACAATAGAGTCAACCCATCTGAACTCAAGGCAGAAGCAACATATAAAGGGGCAAACAAGCATAACAGGAGAAATTGGAGCTTCATATGAAGAGCTAAAAGCACAAGCCACAATCAAGTGAACGAGAAGCATCGGATCAATAATTGGAGTTTCACAGAGAGCACAACAGCATGCTTTAGCCGAAAGTTAGAGTTGATGGAAAATGAAACCACAGTATTCAAAGGGCTAAAACGTGCTTATTTTGTGGCGGCTAAAAGCAAGGGTCAATTCTTCCCCTTTTCTCCAGTTCAACAACCGACCTTTCTCTATGCTTTTTTTAGTTTTTTATGTATTCACTTTAGTAATAGCAAGAGATCAATTTCAATCCATCTTTTTTTCCTTTATTTAAAGAAAAGCTGAATGAGATGGAAAGTGTAACAGACTTGGACAAATATAGTGACTGAAATTAAAAAGAGAAAGCTCACTCTTTCGAATCTTGAGTTCTTCACTGTGGTGGATTCAATAAATATTATTGTTGTCAACACCTCTTCATCCCCTATTATCATTTTCTAACATTTTTCCTTGGAAGATGCTAAATCAAATGAACAACTGTTCACAGGCATTGCAATTTGGGAAAGCAATGGAAATGTGATTTTCTAGTTAACTATAACTTTTCTAGGATATATGATCAAAATATACTTGCATTAAGCAAAAAATTCAGAACAAAGACTAGAAATACACAATAAATCATAAATTTTACAGCATGGCTAAAAAATATATACTTTTATAAAGAAAAATAAGATAAGAAGATTGAAGATTAAAAAAATTAATTTATATTCTTAGTTGAAAAATAATCCCTTAAAAATATAAAATTATAATTTGAGTTCTTCAGTTCATAAAATTACTGCTACAGACCGAATTTAAAATATGCATTATAAAATGTTCACAAAAAGACCAAAATACCCCGTTTCTACAACAAAACAGCCCTCATCCTCTCTATCTCCCCCCCCCCCCCCCAAAAAAAAACTCTCTTCCTCTGCTCCCTCCAGAAATGAAAGATCTGATTTCCATAATCTCCCTGCGCAGAGGATGTGTCCCTCCACAGTCATTCACCGCCAACTGGAGAGCTTCTGTTTCAATTTCCTTCCTCTCCTCTGCTATTTCTGCTGCATCAAAGTATTTCCAGTGATTTGTATGCGTATACCTGTGAACTAGACGCTGTACCCGCGCTAATAATTTTATTGTAAATTTCAATATCGAAATGCCAAATTAATTTTACATCAGAAATTAAATTTTAAATTTTGTGAAGAAGTGAAATGATATAGTGAATTGATGACAGGCTCTATATATATATATATGTTTTTTTTTTTTTGCCAACATATATATATATATATATATATAAGGGCAATGCTCAGCAATTCAAAGGATCTCAAATGCTCCCTGATTAGAATAGTATTTAATAAATTCTTATGAGTAAAAATCGTTAAATTTTAAATCCCTTAAAAAATTGTGATAATCTGAATTTCAACAAACCACCTAATTAAAAAACTAATAAATTGCTAAATATTAGGTTATTATCATTTAATTACTATGTGGAACTGGATAATTACAAGGGTTAAAGTCAGCATCCTAAAATATTTTTCAAAGTACATTTAGCATTTAACACCCTACAATACTAGTAGTGCACCTCCTATCATATTAAAAAGTGATCAATCCCACCCCAAGGTACTAATTGCCCAACATCTCGTTCAACAAAAAAAAAAAAATTACAACACACGTGTAAATAAGGGAAATATGATACTTCTCCGATTCTTACTATAAGACCCATTTAGCTAATTTGATTAGATTAAGGAAGTTAGGTAAATTAGTTAATTATAAGAAATGTAACACGTTTTTCCTAAAATACCATAATTATCTTTCTTAATACCTCCTCTCCCTCTTCTACTTGATTATGGTTAAGAGAGTATCCATAAGGGTAATTTAGAGAAAATTGATAAATATGAGAAGTGGGTCTTATATTTAGGACCAAAACCAACTCAACAATTGGGTCCTATATTAAGGATCGGAGGAGTATAATAATCCTAATTGGAATTTTGTGAGAACCTTTTAGTAATCGCAATCTTGTCTAATACTCTGCTGGTCTTATTTATAAGGTAAAGAGAAAAGATATTTTTTAGTCATATTTATAGGGTAGTGAGAAAAAAAATTTATATGGATGTACAATTTTACTCTTCATTTATTATTGTCTTGACTTTATTTACATGATATATAATGTATATTAAATAAGAATAAAGTAAAAAATTTGTTGAATTTTAAATAAAAGTTAATGAAATTTGAGATTTTTCTTAGTCTATGTGAAATATGTTAAAAGTAATTTATAAATAGGACCATAAGAGTATCATTCAATTAATAAGTTGTTTAGGAAAACTTTTTTCCCAATAAATAAAGACTTAGAATAAAATAAAAATGTATTGAAGTTAGTATATAATATAATGTATTTATAATAGTTCCAACATAAAATATTGAGCTGCCCTTGTAACTGACAAAATAACGTTTGAAACAAATAACTTTAGACGACTAAATATAAGCGAAGAATGCCCAATAATGATCCTTTTAAATAGGTTTTACAACAACAAAAACCAAAACAAACAATCTGTAAATGGATTTTTAACTGTTATCAACAAAAATAAAATTAATCTATAATTTGAATTGGTTTAGTCCAACGGAATACATTTAGATAATTATTTTTTCAAAAAGAATTTGAGAGACACAAATCATCACACGTTACGACTCACCGAAAAAAATACAAAGAGACCCTTCCAACTTATCATCCAAATATATTTATAGATCAATAACTAAAATCATTAATATTTTTTCTCTATACAATACTCTTTTTAATTTTTAAATAAACTTGGAAAAGGCAAAATGGTATGTTAAATAATAATAGAGTCCTAACAGTACAGCAAAAAAAATTGGAAAAATAAAAGAAGACACATAAAATAAAAAAAAAGGAAAGAAAAGGCATGAATAGCTCTAACAATTACAGAAGAAATGTGACAAAACAACTTGAAGGTATCTCTATCTAGAATAACTTTAGAAGATGCCACTTTAGATGAAAAGTGAATGAAGCAACACAAAGTATTTCCAAATTAGGCTTGAACTTGTGATTGGAAAAATCTACCCTTTCTATCCAATTCCTTTGAAGACTTATCTGTGCACAATTAATTAAATATTAATAATATCTTTTCAATTTCAGTTCCACACGCTTCATCTGATGCAATTTTATATTAACCAAATACTACCTCTGATCCTTAATATAAGACCCTGTTTGACTTTTATTTTGGTCCTAAATATAAAACCCCAATCCACTTTGTCTCTCATATCTACTCAATTTTTTCCAAGATAGTCCTTCTAAAAATTATAGTTCTAGTTAATACACTTGATTAGCAAGGATATTTTAGGAAAGACAACACCTATTTAGGACAAATAACTAACTCAACTTACTTCTTTAATCTCCTCAAATTAGTCAACTGGCTCTTATAATTAGGATCGGAGGTAGTACAATGTATACAATAGAAGATCCATAGATAAGCACATATCATCATGACACTCGAATGCATTAAAATGAAGAATTCTAAAAGACGAGAAATAAAATATTTGTTTTTATTAAAAAAAAAACCACAGAGACCAAAGGGGAAAAGCTTAAACAGTGACGAATCCAAAAGGAAGGTAAGTGAGATCCTTTGGAAAAAATAAAACTGGAAATAAAACTCTAATTGAAAAATCCAAATATAAGCAGGATAATAAGCAATTAAATTTTGAATCATCTAATGAATCGTGATAAATACTCAATTTATGGAGCAAATCTAAATTTAATCAATGAATCAATAAAAAAAAATAAATATAAAGAATAAACAAAAATAAGCGCAATATTTTTTTTCATTTTTCTGTGCATTTTTTTTTTCATTAAAAAAAGGAAATTCTCCCCTAGAAGATAATTTCATTTCATAAAAACCAACCAATTAATAAAATGATAATCTCGATAATTAATTTTAGGTTAAGCACATAAATATCAAAGAATGCTCTTGAAGTAATGGCTAATAATTATAATAAACATTTATGGCTTGAATCTCCAAAAAAATCGCAATAGATCGGCCACTGTGAGCATTTATTTATTTACTTTATGAAACACGATAATTTCGTTGGGGAAAAAGATGAAACACGATAATTACAACATTTATCTCAACACAATAATTAATCACCAGATTAATAAACAAAATAATTAATAATGACTTCACTTCTTAGGCTCCAAACTTTGGCTTACTAGGCATTAAATCAAATTAATAACTTAGTTAGAAATAAATTGATTAAAATAAAAAAGATCAAATGTTTGATCACCTTTGAACTAAAAAAAAAAAAAAATTCCTCGAACATCCCCACCAATATCGAATGATGCTCTTCAAAGAAATGCTTATTTTATCTACTACCTCCGGTCCTATTTATAAGAGCTAGTTGATTAATTTAAGGAGATTAAAAAAAAAGTTAAGTTAGTTATCTATAATAAATATATATTGTCTTTCCTAAAGTATCCTTACTAATCAAGTGTATTGGCGAAAATTATTATTGTTAGAAGGACTACCTTGAAAAAAAAGGACATAAATATGAAATACAAAGTGGATTGAGATCTTATATTTAGAACCAAAATAAAAATCAAATAAGGTCTTATATTAAAGATCGTAGGTAGTATTATTATAAGAATTTAAATTTTGAATGCTCCGACAAATTGCAATGACTCCTCCATTTGGAAGTGCTCTTCAAGGGGGATCGGATAAGCTCCTCGATTGGAAGTGAAATTTGGCCCTCCTCTCTTCCAACATGATTTTAATGACTCTTAACAATCAGCTCGCTATTCATTTCTTCTAAGCGCTGCTCCATAATCATTGCTACAGTAAGAACCCCAAAAAAAAAAGAAACATAAGGCAGTGGAAAGAGAACAGCACATCAACCAACAGTCTATTTGGATTCACTTAAAAATGACCTGTAAGGCGGACAGAAAGATTCAACAGGATGCAAGTTGCCTGTTCGGATGCAACCAACTGGAACCACCTATGCACCTTCTTTGTGAGTGTGTTAATGCTAAGGAGAGGTGGAAATCGGTGATCAGACCTTCAATGTGGAATGTATTCCTAGCCAAGCAAGGAGCGGATTGGGTTACTTGGAATCTCACTAAGGAGGGGGGAAAGGACCAAACTAAGAAAATCCCATGGCCTACACTCTTCAACTATATTTGTTGGGGTATCTGAGTGGCTAGGTGCAATCATCTGTTCAATACACCTAGCACAGATAACTCTAACAATGGGTTTTCTAGTTTCTTCAAAGCTTGCCTAGACCATGACCTCTCAAAACAATGCAGTTTTTACAATCTTAATGGAACAAGGGAGGGACAAAGCAGAGGGATAGCAGAAAGTGGAGTCAAGTTGGCAGTAGATGGCTCTGTTTTACAGGATGGGCAAAGCAGATGCGGTGGGGTAATATAGGACAGAGCGGATAATTGGATCTGTGGATTGAACTATAAGCTCAGCAATGCACCACCTACGATTATGAAAATGATTGGGATTATTTATGGTCTTAACTTGTGTTGGAGCAAGAACTTTAAGGAAGTTTCACTCTACTCAGACAGCCTAGAAGCCATCAACCTAATTACTAGGGGTTGTGATGGTCAACATCCTTTTAAGAATATTATTGATGATGCTAGATTGATTTTAAACAGGAACTAGATGGTCAATATTTACCATGTATATAGGGATGAAAATCACTTAGCTGACTATCTTGCTAAAATGTCACATAGTCTTGATAGGCCCTCTTTTTATCCTTAATCAACCTCCTCCTTTTTTCCAAGAGACGGAATGTGATGAAGAAGTTTAGCCTTTCTCTCTCTCTTTTGTTTTGTTAGTCTAGCTTTTGCATCCATCTTTACACTAAAAAAAAAAAAAAAAAGACCTATAAGCTTCTTATGGATCACAAGCTAGATTGAACAATTTTTATTGTGTTTGGTTTCACTTTTGATCCATCTTACTTTTGAGTCAAAAGTTACTTATTTTTCATGATTAGCACAAGCTGATAAAAGCTACTTCTAACTTTTAAAATTATGCTGATTGGTTTGTAAAAGAAAAAGCAAGTGAAAATAGAATGGCATTTCAACCACTAGTTTGTTTGGATTCACTTAAAATGACTTATAAGCTTCTTATGGATCAAAAGCTAGATTGAATAATTTTTGTTGTGTTTGGTTTTACTTTTAGCCCATGTTACTTTTAAACAACTTATTTTTCATAATTAGCACAAGCTAATAAAAGCTACTTTTGACTTTTAAAATTGTACTGATTGGTTTGTAAAAGAAAAAGCGAGCGAGAAGGTGATGGGGAACATCTAAACGTGGAGGGAAAAAATAGCCAAACTAACATGAGAAGATGAAAATGAGACTTCTTAAATTAATCAAACTCTTTTAATTAATTTTTTTTGTTAAGGATAATTTTAATTTTAATATTTCTAATACATAATTTCTAACTTGTTAAAGTTATTTTTTATTGGGTTAAGGTGCACCCAGCACCCCCATGTATTTAGCCAGGTGCACCCAGTGGCCTGAAGTAATTTGTGGTGCAAATTTGCCCTCAAAGTAATTAAATTGGTGCACTGGTATCCCATACTAACAGATCTGTTAGTTTGACCGTTAAATTGATGAGTCAGCACAAGTTTGACCAGAAAATATGACGTGGCATGTCTAATAAGTAGGTGATGTGGAATTTTTTTAGGGTTAAGGTGCATCCAGCACCCTCAAGTATTTTTCCAGGTGCACCCAGTGGCCTAAAGTAATTTATGGTACAATTTTGCCCTCAAAGTAATTAAAATGGTGCACCGGTATCCTATGCTAACAGATCTCTTACTTTGACTGTGAAATTGATGAGTCAGCACAAGTTTGACCAAAATAATCTGACCTGACATGTCTAATAAGCACAAGTCAGCTGTCCAATTTCTGGCCCGAGTTGACCAAAAATCTGAGACGCAGTGAGGTTTAGAAAGACCACATTCTGGTAACGGTCACATTGTATCCCTGGCCATGAACAAGGGGTAGAATCAGAGGACTTCCATCTTGAATTTAAGGAAGGAGGCACGGAAGTCCAGTGATGCCGTAGTGATAATAGAGTCAACCCATTCAAACTCAAGGTAGAAGCACCATAGAAAGAAGCAGACAAGCATAGGATAAATAATAGAAGCTTCATTGGGACTGAGCTAGCAAAGGTTAAAGAAGAACAAAAAGTGCTTGCTTTGCTGCAGCTTAGAACAAGTGCAAGTAATTGCTGATGTGATAAATATTTTTTTCCCCCTGCTTTTAGGAAATTCTACATCAATGACATTTCTTTTTCTTGTTTGTGCAAGATGCCACATCTTCCACGCTTATTATTCTAGCCACCAATCAAAGCGTGTCAAGCCTATTTCCTTCTAGATACTCGCACACATGCATGCACCCATGTATGGGTGTTTGTGCGCGCGCGCACAAGTTTTTATTATATAATTATATAAATAGATAGATAGAATGAAAGATAAATTTTACAATACAGTCTTTGATATCTAGAATGAAATGAGAAATTGAGACAAAGTAATTTTGAAGATAAAAAAGCATAATCTATTTTACTTTGGACAAAATAAAAACATTATCAAGTAACAACTACATTAACCTATAAATGACAATGATTGTTCCTCCCGACAAAAACTCCTAATATAATACCCTGGTCCTATTTATAAGGTAGATAGAGATATTTTTTAGTCCTATTTATAAACAACCTCATTAAAGTTTTAGCATGAATATACTGTTTTGTCCTTTATTATTTATTACAGCATAGATAGTTTTTTTTTAGAGACGTATATATATATATATATATATTTTTAATAATATGACGTATATATTAAATAGAAGTAAAATTAGAAAATTGTCATGTTTTAATAGAGAACTAATTCAGTTTAAGATTTTTCTTGACACATTGAAATATACTGAAAATGTCCTATTAATAGGATCAAAGAAATAACTTCTGAAAAGCAAGGGCCAAAGAATTTTTGACCAAAGGCATACAACCTTAAAGTTGAAGGATTTGGAGGAAAAGTGTAATATTTGGTCTTCTATCTCATATATCCATAATTATTTTTATTATTCCTAAATTACCCATCCTGTTCCTTTCTTATTAGTTTCCTTTGTCCTAGTGCCTATTCTCACTGCGCACACCCTGACTCCGTTGCTCTCAGCCTCCACTGTTGGGAGAGATTAATAAATTTTCCCCCTTTTTCGGCTCAAAGGAAGAGATTAATAATAAAACAAATCAAAACAGTAAACATAAAAAAGTGAAAATTTGTTCACAAAAATAAGTCAAAGAGATAGAGAGAGTTTCATATGCTTGTAGCGTTTTCTACCTGACTTTTATGAGAGAGAAAAGAGATGAATTTGACCAATTTGAGCGGTTTTTTTTTTTACTCAAATTTAATAATTAGATATTATTATAATTAATTTATTAAATATTTTACAAAGTTTGAAAAATACAATTTAAATAAAATAAGAATAAAATTGCCTATATAAAAATATTTTCTTTCCACTCCTTTTTTGAATCAAATGAGGTGACATCAAATCCCTCTGCTTCGTTTCCTTCTAATCAATTCAAGCAAGGTAATACTCTTTTCTTCTCTCACCTCCTATCCTATCTATTAAAATCTCTTTCTTTTCTTTCTCGCTGTTGAACTGAACAGACTCTAAAATTCTAGAAAGTTTAGTTAGGCATAACACATTACTCCCTCCGTTCCTTATTATAAGAGACATTTGATGCTTATGGCATGTTCCTATATATAAGAGACACTTACAAGTTGTCTCTACTTTTTTGTGTTAATTTACTATTTTACCCATATTTATTATCTCCAACTCACACTCTCTCTCCCTCTCACTTCTCTTTCTTTTAATAATTTAATTGTTCTCTCTCATGCTCTCTCTCCTTATTAATAAGGGTATTTTTGGAAAAAAAAATTATACTTTTTACACATTAATTGTTCTTAACTAATTTTAACTGTTTTTTTTATCAATGTACTTCGGTTATTTGTCTCTTATGATAAGGAACGGAGTAGTAATTAAGTCAATAATTTAGAACCCAGAGTTCAACAAAGATGGCCCCTACTGTAGTGACTGACGTGGAAAAGAGGAAGCTTTCGCATTGGGTTGTTGACTACTTGGTTGATGTGGATTTAATACATATAATTGTCAATGTCTCTTCATTTGCTCCGTAAATTCTAAAGTGACATCCCAGTCTTCCAATAGGGCCATCTTTACTTCACTGATTAAGGTATTAAAACTTTTCCCCATCCTGTGTGTACAACTGGAAATACGAGCCAGCGTACCACAACTCGTGAGTTTATGCGATACTGGCCAGAAAATTGTCAACCCTAATTTGCTCCTGCCATCTTTCTTTTCTTTTCTTTTTTTAAATTCTCAATTTTTAAACCTTATTTCTTATTTAATTTTTCAAATTAATAAATAGTGATCCAAAATCTTAAATACAATTACAAGTATAAATTATGTTTAACCACACTTAAAATAGTCAATACAAATATAAAACAATATATTACAAATATTTTAAATGATTAACATTCAACATCAACTCATCAAGTGATAAATTTTACAATTTTTTTCATACAAATACCATGTTTGATACAAAAAAACTATCTCTTAATAAATTAGAAGTACATCTATCTAATTTTTCTAAAACACTTTTTTTCCGTAATAAATATTGTCTTATATTTTATTGTAGCAGTTAAATTTTTGTTATAAATATAGTATGCTTATTTTTTTAATATATATTTTTAGAAATATAACATGAAAATTGAAATGTAAATGAGAGAAAAAAAATTCAAATATAATAACATATTATTTATATATAAAAAAAAAAAGTGACGGGTTAGGTAGGCTAACCCGCTAACCTGCAAGCTAACCCATCACAGCATGCTAGTTATGGGGCTGGCAAAACACTAACCCCAACCCGTTTCTTTATGAAGGGTTGACGGGCTAGCCCGCAGATTTCGACTCATATTCCTGGCTCTACCTCTATTCTTGTGTAGTTGGAGACTCTTTTTTTTTTTTAATTTATCAATTTATAAGAGTGGTGGATTAATTTGGAAAAAAATAATAAATATAAATATTTTAAAATAATTTATTAATTTTCTTAATCTCTTCAAGTAAATCAACTAGATCTTATATTATAATCGAAACTATTATATAAAGAAAATGTACGTGCGTGGGGGCGCATGCACATTCTTCGGTCCTTGTACAGGTGCAAATAGCCATTACTTTATCCATGATTCATGTATTTGTTAAATATCTCGTGATTTCCTGTATTTGTTTTCTTTTTTCTTTTTTTGGTGACATCCTGTATTTGTTTTCTTTGTTCTTTCTTTATCTTTCCTTCTTTTCTCTCAATTGAGATTTTATGAACCAATGACCCCTAATTCTATTCATTGGATTGTTTTCCCCTAAATCTTATCTAGCCGAAATAAAGGAACAACAAAACATGGAGTGAATGATTTTAGATGACTAACTTTTAGACCAAGGGTTAGAAAGGTACAATAACAGAAAATATAATATTTTGAAATTAAAAATAAAACAAATCAAATGATTTTAAGATAAAAATTATTTATTCTTTACTATAAAAACAATAAATTTGTTGAACAATGAGAGAAACAACATTATAAACAGGGGAAAAAATTCTACTGTTATCAAAGGAGCTAACATTTCTGACAAACAAAGGCAAAAGATTTTCAACCAAAAGGCATAGAGAATGGAAGACCTTAAACTTGTCTTCATCAAAACATCAGAGACTGTTTCATCATGAGCAAACAGAGTAATTTAGAACCTCAGTTCAACAAAGATTTACCCTGTTATGTAGTAGATATTGCAGGAGCATAAATAGCAAGGTTGGTGGGTTAGTAGGTACCGGGTACTACCTTTCTTCTCCCAAATTTGTTCTTTGGACGCCTTCTAAAAAGTCAAGAAAAAGGCACAAAACATTCCATGTCATGAAAGCAGACGTATCAAGTCCCAACCAATATATATACAAGTGATGTTATCTGACTAATTTCAGTGCTTGCGTGAATGACTTGTGCATTAAGTAGGTGGAACTTGGAAGCTTTTCACAGCTTTTGCTTGGCATGGTTATCTTTTTCTTGCTTTTTTTTCCCTTTTTCTGGCAGAATCTATAAATTTCTCCATTAATCTATCATAGGCAGTCTCACTTTGTTCACTTGTTCGAGTACTCTTGAATTTGAATTCAAAACCTGCTAATTGCTTGACAATCTTCCATAGTGGGTCTCATGTACGGACCTGCCTCGGTACATCTCAAAGCCAAGGAAAGCACTTGGGTGATTTGTTCGAGTACATTAGAATTTGAATTCAATACCTCCTCTGCAAGGTTTGAATCAACAATTTTATGAATGTCTCCTCCCACAGAATTCTGACCCAAACCCCTATCTCAGTCCCCCCCATAAACGATGAACCTATTGCCTTCTTTCTTGCTATCAGCTGAAGCAAAACTATCCCATAATTGTACAAATCAAACTTCCTAGTGATTGTTGTTGCACATATATTTTTTGTCCCTGACCGATATGGAAAGCTGTTATTACATGTAAGCATTTGGAAATGGAAAAGAAAGAGAAGGTTCACAATAAGTACCTGATGTGCCTAGAATAGATGAGGATGGTGCTGTAGAAGATTGAAACAAAAGTTTGGCAGTACCAAAATCAGCAATACGAGGCTCCATATCAGAATCCAGAAGTATATTCTTTGTCTTGATGGCACAGTGCACTATGGGAGGATCACAATCATGATGGAGACATGCCAACACTTGAGCAATGCCAGTAGCTATCCTGTAACGCACATCCCACTTCAGGGATGGTTGGGGGGGTCGATTCATGCAAAATATCATGTAGACTTCCATTTGACAAGTACTCGTACCACTGTATCCCTTCATCTTTTCTGATCGAACTCCCATACATTTTAACTATGTTTCGGTGCTTAACCATTCCATGCATTTTCATTTCTCGCTTTGCACTTAAGATATTGCCTAAGTTCCCAGCAAATATGAGGTTCTTTACAGCAAAGTCTACACCTGATGAAAGTTCTTCAACTTTAGAAACAATTCCAGGAGTTCCTGTGCGGATGATATGCAGATCGTCTGGGTTTGCTGTAGCCTCCATATCATGAAGACTCGATAAAGAACCTTCATTGGCAGGGACCCTGCCTTCCTCCTTGGAGATTGGAAATTATTACACAGAAAAACTTTCAAATTAAGAGGGAAGAATGATAGCAACTCAAAATTTAAAGGATGCTTAGTACAAAAAATTTGAACAAGTAAAGAAAGAGAAACCACTTGATAATGGTTTTTGATGTTCAAAAAAGATGCTATTACCAAAACTACTATATATAACACTATTATCAAATCGGGAGAGCCTTAGCAAAGTGATAAAGTGGTCATTTGGGTTTGAGTCATGGAAACAGCCTCTTGCAACAATGTAGGGTAAAGCTTCATACAATAGACTCAAAGTAGGTGCAACACATAGTGGGAGTTTCATGCATCAAGCTGTCACTGATTACTTTACATATTTACATACATACAAGCATACATAAAGGATAACAACCAGGACAGATGTCACAATAATGTCACTTTTCACGTTCACCGTATTCACCTGTATCTCGCAGGGCCTTGTCTAGATTTTTTTGCTCTACTAATGGGCTTTCCCTTTACAAAAACATCCATTTGCCATCAAAGAGTAAAGCTAATTTCTGTAACCAAAAAAAAAAAAAGGTAAAGCTATTTTTGTGAAATTAGAAGCCTAAGCTCGTTACTGTTCCTGGCAGTTTTTCTTTCTTGTCTGTCGCCCCCCGCCACCCCCCCGGGGGTGTATTGACGTTTGTAACAGATTGGCTTCCTTCAAGATTACTAGAATATGGGGATTCTCTATACCTTGCAGTTTCTTACTGAGAACTTGCATGGTAAACACATCGTAGGACAAATCGGAAAAAAAATGGAATTTTAAAAACAGCTATTTTGATAGTAGTCTTGCCGGCTAAACCAAACGAATTACCTGAAAAAATAGAGAGGCCGCAGCAGTAGCGAGGGAATTTCCCAAATGAAACGAAGCTCTGTCATTTTGAACCAAAATTGCTGAATAAGTCAGACAAGACATTAGTCTCAGAACAGAAAGGAACCATGATTAAATAACACATATGATTTCCTTATATCCAACAAGTTGTGCTTTGAAACGGCATGTTAAATGAACAAAAACTTATAAATAATTAATATAGACTGGTAGCAGGAAGCATAAAGCACAAGGATTGGAGAGAATATAAGGAGATGTAGCAGAGAGATAGGAGGGAGGCAGCTATGACACAACTCCGACTGGGATCCATGGGTGTTTAAAAGAATTCGACAACATCTATCATTTTCAATCTCTTTCCTGCTTCCTGAACACATATTAAAGCCACCAAAAGTGTTTTTTGATAAGTTGTGCCTTCACATGCACATCTGAAAGCTCCCTGGCAAGGCTTGAACCAACAATATTTTCAAGTTGTCTTGTTCTCCTCCATATAGATTTAAACCACGCTACTAAAGTGGTTTGCTGCTCCACAAATGAGGAGTCTAATACTTTCTTTCTGGTTATCAGCTCAATCAAAACTACCCCATAACTGTATATATCAAGCTCTCACCTTGGCACCATGTCATAGGCAATCCCTGTCAAGAAAAGCATTCACAATATAAATCAAAAAAGAAATTACATTTTTGGCTTTTATGTTCATTTCCTTATGGGAAAAACGAATTAGTAATTGTACAATGGGGAGCAAAAGGGCTACACCTCCTTTATCTTACACACTTGCCTTCACGACTAGTTCATCATCTGCATAGATATGATCTTCCTATATGCCGAAAGGCATTATGGTTTTATTAACATGTCAGAACAAGAGAAATTACCTGGTGCCATAAAACCAGGTGTACCAACATGATATGTTGACCGCATACACACCACAGTAGATGACTGATTCAAAGCAAGGGAAATACCAAAATCTGCAATATAAGGCTGCATATCATAGTCAAGGAGTATATTCTTTGGTTTGATGTCTCGATGCAATATGGGAGGATCACAGCTGCGATGAAGATGTGCTAGTCCTTTTGCAAGTCCAATAGCAATCTTATAGCGGACATTCCAATCTAAGCATTGTTGCTGATTGTTTTCATGCAAAACATCGTGAAGGCTTCCATTTTCCCTGTATCTACTGAAGGTTAGACCATATTCCTCGCCCATCCAGGAGCCTAGGCATTTTGCCACATTTTGACACCTAATATTCTTAGTCATGTCAATTCCTTTAATCAGGTTTGACTTCCTCTTATTGCTCCGTCCAAATTTAACCTTCTTAACAGCAAAAATTCCACAATCAAGTTCAACCTTATAAACAATTCCATGCGCTCCTTTGCCAATTATATATTGATCATGTTGATTCTCTGCAGCATTTACTAGGTCAATAATTCTGAGTTCTCCTTTCTCATTTGAATCAAAAGCATTTTGCGCTTCACAATCAGTGCTTCCCTCCAAGATAGATCCTTTCCAAAGATAATCATTTGTAGAAAGAACTTGCTCATTAGTATAGACCTCCTCAGATCCTAGGCCAAACTCCTCCTTCTCATGTCGTTGGCCATAATGGCGGTGATAAATTAGTAGTAACACTGGCAGCCAAATGACAAACGCTACAAATCCTAGTACTATAAATAAGATTGAATGCTTACTTCCTTTGTGATCGGCTGATTCAGAAACACATGGTTTCAAGGAGCTAGACTTTGTGCAAGTGGAGGCTTTTGAGGGTGAACAACGGACACAGAGCCCAGGGTTGCCCATGAATGATGAGGGCAGCAAATTTAAATGTTGCATTTTCCACTCTGGCAAAGCACCAACAAAGGAGTTGTGTGATATATTGACTTCAGTCAATGAAGAGAGATTCACCCAGAACATTTATGCTTCCTGTCAAATTGTTCAAGGATATATCCAAAATTTGCAGCTTTGTCAGCTTCCCAATTTCTAAAGGAATCTCACCTGTTAATTTGTTAGCACTCAAATTCAACCCATATAACAGGTTCCGCAATCATCCTATCGATATGGGAATTTTTCCTTCAAACATATTTCCACCAAGTTGTAGCCCGACAAGCTGGACATACTCTGACAAGAAAGATGGGATAACCCCACTAAAGCAGTTCTCTCTTAAAATTAATCTGGTTAGTGCTTTCCAAACTCTCACGCCTTATGGGAATGAACCGTTAATAAGATTGAATCCCACATCCAATGCATCCATTTTGGCGCAGTATGATAGCTGATGTGGCAAAGGACCTTCTAGGCTGTTGTGAGCAAGATTCAAAACCTGAAGGTGCAAAAGGTTTCCTAGCGCTGAGGGTATAGGCCCATTAATGTTGTTCGAGGACAAAATTAAAGCAGTGAGATTTGTACAGTTTCCTAAACTTGATGGAATTGCTCCACTAATGTTGTTCTTGCTCATATCCACGTATGTGAGATCATTACTACCTTCAAATTTAGGAAGAGGCCCAGAAAGATTATTGTCATTGAGATCCAACCTTGCAAGAGTTGCACATCTTCCCAAATCTTGAGGTATGCCCCCTTGAAGTTGATTAAGACCTAAAAGTAGCGTGCGGAGTTGCTTTCCAAAACAAAGATTTGGCGGGATGTCACAGTTAACTTATTATTCATCAAGTCCAGCTTCACTAAACTGCTATTGATTCCTAAGCTTTGAGGAATTGATCCTAAGAATTGGTTGTCAAACAATGAGATATTTTTCAGATGCTTGAACTCCGTCATCTCCAAAGGTAATTTCCCTGAAAGGCTATTGTTATGAAGAAGAACATGCTTAAGACTCCGAATCTTCCAAATGGTAAGTGGAATTTCACCTGTCAAGTGGTTGAAATACAATGCAAGGTCCTCCAATTTACTTAGTCTTCGCAATTCATTTGGAATGGCTCCTTCGAGTTGATTGGAATGTAGACGTAGAGACTCCAAAGATTTGCAATTACCAATTTGTGGAGGTATATTTCCAGAGAAATGGTTCTCAGAAAGATCTATATGCTCTAGCAGACTACAATTGGCTAGCTCAACAGGTATTGTCCCTGAGAAACCATTTCTTGCCAACAAAAGGTTCTGCAAGTGAGTCAACTGTCCAATTTCTGGTCCCAGTTGACCAAAAATCTGGTATGCAGCGAGGTTTATGAAGACCATGTTGCTATAACTATTGCATTGTATTCTTATCCATGAGCAAGGGGTGGAATCAGACGACTTCCAATTTGACTTTAAGGAAGGAGGCGCAGAGGTCCAGTGGTTGAGAAGAGAAAATAGAGTCAACCCATCTGAACTCAAGGCAGAAGCAACATATAAAGGGGCAACAAAGCATAAGGTGGAGAAATTGGAGCCTCATATGAAGAGGGAAATCTCTCTCAGGAAAAAAAAGAAAAGAAATTTCTACGCAAATACAGGAAAGGTTTAAGAGAAGCAAAATGTGCTAACCCTGTTGCAGCTTAGAACAAGTAAAAGCAATTGGAGGGGGTTGTATAGGTATTTGCACATCGTTAAGGAGAAAGCTGACTAAATGTGAAGGAGAGGAAGTTTTAGAGTGCCGGCGCCTCTCTCATTGAGACTACTAACAATCATTCAACACTTGCTGTTTTCTGGGACATGGAGGGGCAAACTAGAAGCAGATCTCAAAAAGTTTAGATTAAAGGAGGCACACAAGTCGCTACTTCAACGGTGGAAGTGAAGTCAACTCATCAGAGCTCAAAGCAGAAGCCACAAACAAGTGAACAGAGAAGCATGGGATCAATAATTGGAGTTTCACAGAGAGCACAACAGCATGCTTTAGCTGAAAGTTATAATTGATGGAAGATGAAATCAAAGAATTCAAAGGTCTAAAAAGTGCTTATTTTGTGGCGGCTTCAAAGAAGGGTCACTTCTTTCCTTTTTCTCCACTTCAACAACCGACCTTTCTCTATCCTTTTTTATGTATTCACTTTACTAATAGCAAGCGATCAATTTTTTTTTTTTGAATGATAACTAGGAAACAAGCAACAGATACAAAGAAACAGACTTAACCTAGCAATTCTTACACTCCTTGATCGGCCCCCGCCCCAGAAACGTTGGGAGGAGGTTGATCAAAGAGGCAAAAATTGCCATCAATCCCATGAGAAGACTTTGCTAAGTGGTCTGCTAAGGGAATCGATTCCCTCCCTACATGGCAAAATACAGTCAACCAATCTCTATTAATAAACAGTTTGACCTCATCGACTAAGTCTTTGAACGGATACGCAAGCGATCAATTTCAATCCATCCTTTTTCCCTTTATTTAAAGAGAAGCTGAATGAGGTGAAAAGTGTAAACAGACTTGGACAAATATAGTGACTGAAATTAAAAATAGAAAGCTCACTCTTTCGAATCTTGAGTTCTTGACTGTTGTGGATTCAATAAATATTATTGTTGTCAACGCCTCTTCATTCCATATTATTATTTTCTAACATTTTTCCTTGGGAGATGCTAAATCAAATGAACAACTTTTCATAGGTATTGCAATTTGGGAAAACAAAGGAAATGTGATTTTCTAATTAACTATGACTTTTCTAGGATATATCTCTTCCTCTGCTCCCTCCTTTATCGGTTCCTCCATTTTTCTGTCATTATCTTCATCACTAGCATTTCCTTAATTAGCAAAGTCTCCTTCGGAGAAGGACTTGTCACCGTATGTGTAATATCGTAAATGCAATCTTCCATTGATGCAGAACATTTTGGGACGCGTCCTACGTATATTGTCATGCATGAATAACAGCCATAAGAGAAATAGTGAAACACATATTTAACAGCACACATATATACCTGTAGCAAAGGAAAGCTGAGAAAACTGGGAAGAAGAGCAAGAGCTGCAAGAAGAAGAAGGGAAGAAAGAGCTGAGAGAAGCGTGATGATGATGAATACATCGAAGCTCAATGTATTCTCCCCTTGTTATTGAAGAAACAAAGGGTTTGTTCTCTATGAAGAAGACGAAGCAAACCAGAGGAAGTCACTGTATTCTTTCCTTGTTATTGCGGAAACAAAGAGGAGGAGGAGGAAACAGGAAGGGATTAGAAGTAGTAGAAGTCATATAGAAAGAAGAAAAATTGCTCCTTTTTTCAAGAAGAAAAACGGGAAACAAATTTTGATAGCTAAATATCGTTGTTTTTGGGTTTGCAATTTTAAATTTTATTTGTATTTGTAAGTGTTTGATGAATTGAGATTAATTTACAACTTAGACCTCCGGTAGTATTTCTTTTTCTTTTTTTTTTAACTTAAGTGGTACAATTTCTATTCGTTTTGTTCTCTAAATAATTTTTTTATACAAAACAGTTAACTAATGACCAGCATGGCTTGAGATTTGGTTTTTCCTTTTTGTTTCCCCTTTTTGGGAGAGCTCTTCTTGATAGAATCTTGCAAAAGTTTGAGTTAGAATTAATGGTCCATTGTGGGTCATTTGGTTAAATCAAGAAACCTGAATCGATGCATAGGCCTGGTACTACATTCATACTTATAGACATGCGGCCATTTGGGGAATAAAGTTGCCCACATATATTTTGTTTCCGATATTGGTAAAGAGTAGAAATATTAACCCCACTGCCACTTCCATCAATAAGGTTGCGGGGGCCGAAGGTTGTTCAAGATGGTTGGTTGTGTTTTTACGGTGCCTCCGTGCCTGTGACTTTGGGAGCTGATTTTTAACCCCACTTCTACTTTTGTAGTTTCTTATTTCATTATGTAATTTTCTATTTTAAACTTGTAATTTATAATTTTCAATTTGCAATTCTCTATTTCACATTTGTGAGAATATCATTATTGGCCAACAGAATTTTATTATTTCCAATTACAAACTTGTTAAATCCACATAATGAATTTGTAAATTTCAATTCAACACTTGTTATTTCACAATAACTTAGTTTTAATAAAAATTGGTGTTATTTTCACAATTTAATTACCAATGACAAATTTTATACGAGAAATAACAAATATTGGAAAGTTATTTACAATAACTTAATTTTTGCAAAAATTGATATTATTTCTACAATTCAGTTGTCAATAACAAGTCTAGTGTGAAAAATAATAAATGTTGAAAATTATTTATAATAATTTAAATTTTAGTAGAAATTGACATTATTTCCACAATTTAGTTGCTAATGACAAGTTTTACATGCCAAATAATAAGTTATAAATGCCAAATTATAACAATGTGAGTACCAATAACAAAAAAAACCAATTTGTGTTTGACAGCAACATTTTTTTGCAATATTTAGTGACAAGTGCATATTAAAATGATCTGTCTACTTAATAATGTTTCCTTTTCACTAAACTTATTACTTAGGAAAATTGATGTGCACATCTACCAAGACCTTTCTCTCAAAAAAAATCTAGAAGGGTAAGCCTATGTACACCAAATTGAGATTAGTTGTCCCATATCTAAATGAATTTTCAGAGCTTAACCCATTATTGCAATTCATTTTTCATAATAACATGCAACAAGAGAATTTACCTTTAAATAATATATCAGCTTCAATATAATTTTATTTCATCAATTCAATTATAACAACTTAACTTAGTTGAAATAACAAGTCTTATATTACAAATAACAACATTCTCATGACCAATAACCAAAAAAAAAAAAAAGCAATATGGTTATGATAGCAACTATTTTTCAAAGTTAATTTGTTACTTTTAATTACAAATTTGTTAAATCAATATTAAAAAACTCGTTATTTTCAAATAAAAAATTATTATTTTAACAAATTTGTTATTTCTAATTATAAACATATTAATTAACATTTTACCGTAGATGGGATACCAAATTTTTACTTGAAAGTAGCAACACTCGTTGTTAAATTTATGAGATATTCTGACACATGCGATTGCAGCTGCCCTCAGCAGCAAAACTTACCAAATTGAAAGGCACATTGAAAATTCATTGCCAAATATAATACTACCTCCGGTCTTTAATATAAGATTTTGTTTGACTTTTATTTTGGTTCTAAATATAAGATTCCAATCCACTTTATCTCTCATATTTATGCATTTTTTCCCAAGGTAATCCTTCTAATAATTGTAGTCATAGCCAATATAGTTGATTAGTGAGGATATTTTAGGAAAAACAACACTTATTTATTACAAATAACTAACTTAACTTTTTTCCTTAATCTCCTCAAATTAGTCAACTGGGTCTTATAATTAGGACCAGAGGTAGTACTGCATAAAGAATGAATGATTTGAATGAAATAAATGATACACAATAAAACGGGATTTTTATCAAAATGCTGCACATAATAAAATAAATTACTATGATGCTACATTATAAAAAGTATTTCCCTAAATGCTATATTTAAACTTGTTCACCAGAAGAACGAAGAACGAGTTTAAATTTTCAAAGAAGTTGTTTAAGAGGAGAACGAGTTTCACGTTTGACAAATTTTTTTTAACAAAATCGAAAATTCATTCAAGGCATGAACAAGTTAAGCCTATCTAGAGCCGGGAAAATGGTCGGGCTCGGCCCGTTTAGGCCATGAAATTATAAGGGCTGGGTTTGATATTTTTCTCTTAAAATGAGAAATAAGCCTTGGAGGGCCAAGGGCTTAAAAGGGCCGGCCCTGGCCCTTTTAAGCCCTTTTATAATTTTTTTATTTTTTAAATTTTTTTAATATAATATTAATGTTATTAATTTTTTACATTGTTAATAATATTTCAAATATTTAGTTATTTTTATCATTTTAAAATTAAATTTAGTTTTAGACAATAATTTATCTAATTAAAATTTTAAAAAATGGGTTAATTTGGACTTTAATAATAATTTGATTTATATTATATGCGTTGATATTTTTAAACTAAATACATATATTTGATAATAGAATATTTTTATACTTTTATAACTTGTGATTCTATAATTTGAATTAGAAATTCATGAGTTTCAACAACAATGTTTCTCACATTAAACTAAAATAACAGTTAGATTGCAAAATTTAAAAATAAAATTCTTATAAAGAAGAAAAACTTGATATTTTTGTTACGAAAGAAAAGTATACTTATGAAGAAAAGTAATTAATTATAGTGATAATGAAATTTTAAAAGATTAATGATAGTATTTATTTATTACACAATTGCATTATAGATAAAACTTTTAGATGTTGTTATCTTGTTAATGAATGTTTTAGATGTTCTTAGATGTTGATGAATATTTATATATGATGATATTTTATATTTGTGATTTAATTTTATTCATATTTATGTCTTTTATTAATAATTTCATTGGTTTATTTTTATATTTTTATAAAACAATATGATAAATATTAAAAATAGTATTTTTTTCTTAAACGGGCCAAAAGCTCACAGGCCGGCCCTAGCCCTATAACTTAAGGGCCGGGCTTAGCAAATTGGAGTATTTTTAAAATTTCAGTCCTGGAAGGCCGGCCCTTTTAAACCCGCCAGCCTTGAAGGGCCAGCCCTGATTCTTAGCTCTAAGCTTATCAGAGTACATACTGCCACTGTCTGCTTCTTCTTTTCCTCTTTCATTTCAGCAAAATCTACAAACAAATACCCATACCATCAACACATTCTTCCTTTTTCTTTAGACTTCGGAGAGAATTGCAATTAGTAACCCCATACCTTTCCAACACCTCTTTCATTTTTTTCCCTTTCCCCTTCATTCTATATTTCCAAAAAATATGAATGAATTTTACTTTATATCCTAATAATTAAATTTTTAAAAAATATATAAAATAAATTTATTGAATGCAAATTATTTATCAATATGATATGATATATGCAAATTTTACACCTATTTAATATGGCCATTGGACGGATCCAAGGTCAGAGATTATGAGGGAGTGAGTGGTGTTAAAATTTATTAAAATTAAACACTAAAATAATTATGTGCAACCGCCTTAGAGCATTCTTGTATATAAAATTTTTTTACAGAAATTATGTACATTTATGGAACAATTTGTGAAAAATAACAGAATATGCAAGTGTTTGGTTTAAAATTTGCAAGTTTAAATTTAGCCAAACATAAGTTTATTGAAATATTACTATAATTTATATTTGAATACTTTTAAAAAAAAGTCAGTTTAATTTAGCATATTGCAAATTGTGATATATGACAAATCAAAATAGATCACTTTTAGATGTATAATTATTAAGTAGGGACATAAATTTTAACAATATTCATAATCTAACTTTGGATCCGTCCACTGGCTAAAAATTAAACGTATTTGAATTAATATAATTAAATAGTCATTAAATCATGACACGGCTGTCTTGATACTACGGCATCTAAGTATATATTGTAAATATTTGTTTACAAGATATCATTTTCGCCGGTATCAATTTCTAAGTTTCCTCTAAAATTTTTATAGGTTAACAGGCCAAAATCTGCAAATCTTGAAAATATATTCAATAATGTCATTAACATATATTAACAACATTGCTGAGGATTAATTACAATAAAATGACGTCATAATTACTCAATCCTTTATTATGATTAATATGATTTAATTACTTAACCCTTTAGAATGATTAATATGATTAATAATGAAAGTAACAAACGATTTACTAACAGCATTTTTATACAATCCAAGACAAAATATTCCATTCAATTTTATTTTGAAATTAAAATAACTTATGTTACTACACAATACATACTAATTACTAGAGCCACCTAAAGCAGGCTAGCTTTGTTGATAATGGTTAAGAATTCAAAGTTTATATAATTTTTTAAAATTTAATTATTAGGATATAAAGCAAAATTCATTCATATTTTCTTATATCTTGTAAAATATAAAATGAGGGGGAAAGGAGAAAAATGAAAGAGGCGGCTGGGAAGAAGTGGGGTCATTAATTGTAATTCTCTCCGCAGTCTAAAGAAAAAGGAATAATATGTTGACGGTATGGATATTTGTTTGTAAATTTTGCTAAGATGAAAAAGGAAAAGAAGAAGCGGACAGTGGCAGCATTTCCTCTCACCGGCTAAACTCGTTCATGCCTTAAACGAGTTTTGGATTTTTGTTAAAAAAAAAAAAATTGTCAGACCTGAAACTCGTTCTTCCATTGAACAATTTTTAAAAAATTTAAACTCGTTCTTGTGATGAACAAGTTTAAGCATAGCATTTAGGGAAATATCTTTCATAGTCTATCATGGTAATTTATTTTACTGTGTGTAGCAGTTTGATAAAAATCCTCAATAAAACAAGTGCATTAATTCTCACTGCAATCACCTTGTCACAAATTCCGAACACGCATTTGCCACAAACGAATCAACACATGGGAGTGGCCCATATGCATAGACACGCAAACTAGGATAGAGGTGATGTGGCTGTGCAGAACGTTACAAAAAAACGAACATAAAACTAAATGGTGCAGAAAAAATGCAACACTCAAGCCAAAATAAGAAAGGAAAATGACAAGGAAATACGCTCCATCAAACAAGATTATTCTCCTAGAATGCTAAACACATACAAATGAAAAATAATCCTTTCACTTAGGGGGGGAAAAGTAGAGAGAAACAAGCCTTTTTCCCTCATGATAGTGAGAGAAAGGAAGAAAAGGAAATAGAAAGTGTTTGAGTAGAAATAAATATATAAAGAAGTTTGTCTCAATTTATGAAAAATGCTTTTGAAAAGTGCTTTTTTACTGGTCCAAACACCCCTGTGTTTTATTAGACCAACCAAATCCTCTACAGAGAGGGCACATTCCTTGCATAACACATTCCTTGCAAAACATCTACTAGAGTTGCAATCACATCTATGTCAAAAAGGAGGAGGAAAGAGAGGACAAAGAGAGGGAGAGGAAGAAAAGAAGGAAAGAGAATGAGAGGATAAGATAGAAGAAAGAGAAGAAAAAAAAAAGGTACTTTGGTCTTTTAAGCATCATTTCATATTTGCAATTTAAGAACCGGTCTCTTCAAAATAACATTTATTTAACAGTGATGACAACAAGATAAACAAAAGGAAAAGTAATTATACGACTATCAAAGCATCCTTATATGGTGATCTTAAAAAAAAGGAGCCTAATATATATTTTAACAAACAAACAAGGACACAAGATTTTCAACCAAAGGCTAAGTTTGTCATCACGAAAGCTTCAGGTAGTTTAGTCATAATAAACAAGCTAGGTTAGTAATTTAGAACCGGGGTTCATCAAAGGTGGGGCCTATTTTGTTGTAATATTGAAGATGCAGGAGCATAAATTGTAACAAAGTGCATCTCCTTCAAGCTACTGATAGGCCATGGAGGTTTAGTGGTTACTAGTACCCTTTCTTTCTCCAAATGGATTCTTTCAGTATCTTTGAAGAAGCCAAGAAAAGCACAAATTATTACAGGCTGTAGAAGCAGACATATAATGTACTCAGAACTTAGTGTAAGAAATAGGAATTAATCTTGTACATATTTAGAGTGAGTTGGGTCGAGTTATATTACTTAATACATCTGGGCCCGGTTAGTTAGATGGTTCTTTATTCTTGTTTTCTTTCTTTATTTTGTTTGTTTCAGTCTGGGCCTATAAATAGGCATTGGACATGGGCATTTGATATGAGCCCAATTGTAGTGTAACCACTTTGTTTAGTAATGAGAAATTCAGTTTTCTTTACACTGCATTTTGTCTAGGCTGGAAGTCTTTATGGTGCCAGAGCCGAAGGTTTACCTTCACCATTTCAAGCCCTAGCTCTCTGTATCAGAATGACCGATGAGAGGACAGCTGCCGATGCACTTCCGTTCACTCACCCCTTATTCCTACACCCATGGGATACCCAAGGAGCTTCCATTGTTCATCATATGCTCACAAGCATTGAAAATTATACCTTGTGGAGTCGAGCTATGAGGATTGCTCTTCTTTGGAAGAACAAATTAGGGTTCATTGATAGAACCTGCAAGAAGGCTGAACAAGAAGAGGGATTACACGAACAATAGGAAAGATGTAATGCCATTGTTCTTTCGTGGATACTCAATTCAAGTTTAAAGGGACTTGCAAACGGGTGATTTTTTTCTAGAATGCGCATCATGTTTGGGTCGATCTTAAGGAAAGATTCAACAAGAAGAATGGTGCTCATATTTTTGCTCTGCACTGGGAAATTACTTCTCTGAGACAAGGGTCATTATCTGTGTCGGTGTACTACTCCAAGTTGAAAGAACTATGGGAGGAGCAGTTCGTATTGGTAATTCTTACATCCTACACTTTTGAAGCGTCTTGTACGTATGCCATGATTATGCAAGAACAAAAATTGCTTCAGTTCTTGCTTGGGCTTAGTGATTCATACACTCAGGCTAGAAGTCAAATACTTCTGATGAACCCTCTCCCAACAGTCAATGAGGCATATTCCATGATTATTCAAGATGAAGCACAAAAGTCTATTGTCAATGATGAAAGAGGTTCTCCTGTTGAAGGAATCGTCTTGGCAGCAAAAGGCCGTGGCTGTGGGAGAGGCAAAGGTCATGGAGAGAATCCTCCAAAATGCTCTCATTACAAAAGGAAGGGGCATACTAAAGACAGTTTCCAAATCATCGGTTATCCTGTGAATTTTAAGGGTAACAGAGGCAAACAGAATAAGCAACCTAACAAAGCACTTTGGATTTAACACAAGATTCAGAGGCCCACACCAATGAAGGAAGTTCGGTTGCTCCTACATTCACATATGAACAATACTAGAAAACATTGGAACTACTGCAGAAAGACTCAGAACCTACCAAGCATGCCCTTACTAATACAGGTTTGGCTATTCCTACAACCTATAATGTATCTTAAACTAATTGGATTTTGGATTCTAGAGCCACAACACACATGGTTGGTAGCTTAAATCTTTTATAACATTATGAAATATATGATGGACCTATTAAATCTATAAAAATACCAAATGTGTTCCTATTACACACATAGGAAAGGCTAGAATATCAGATGAAATATTATTAGTGGACGTCCTTTATGCCCCACAATTGAAATTTAATATGATCTCCATAGCTAGACTTACTAAGGAACATAAATGCATGGCTGCTTTTTTTTCCCTAACTTTTGCTTGATGTTGGAATTGTGGGGTGGGAGGATGAAACTAATTGGTAAAGAATTTGGTAGTCTTTATATTCTAAAAGTTGCTAGAAATTGTCATGCTGTGAATGTGCTCCAAAATAGTTATAGGTTGAATAACTGTTCTGAAGTTGCTCTATGGCATAAGAGATTGGGACATGCCCCTTTGTCTTTAATGAAACATCTTGATTTTGTAATTCAACATAGTAGTATTTCGAATGAGACTTGTGATATTTATGTTCAATCTAAACAAACCAAGTTTCCCTTCAATTCTAGTTGTATAAAGACACTTAATTGTTTTGAATTTTTGCACATTGATGTATGGGGTCCTTATAGAACACCAGTCCATCAAGGTATCAATATTTTCTCACTATTGTTGATAATTTCTCTAGGGGAACGTGGATTTTCCTGATAAAAAACAAATCTGATTCTGTAATGCATATCAAGAATTTTATTGCTTATATTCTAACCTGATTTAGAACTCAAGTAAAGAGAATAAGGAGTGATAATGGGATAGAATTTAAAAATCATGATTTGAAACTTTACTTCCAAGAAAAAGGCATTGTTCATGAGACATTGAGACTACATGCCCTTATACCCCTAAACAAAATGGGGTTGTTGAAAGAAAACACAAAACTATAATGCAACTTAGTAGGAGTTTGATGCTGCAATCTAACATTCCTGTTCAACACTAGGGAGAATGCGTTAAGATGGCTGTTTATTTAGTTAATAGAATACCTTCTAAAATAATTGACTTTAAAACTCCCTATGAAAAGGTTTACAAGACTAAACCAGATTTAAACAACCTAAGGGTCTTTGGGTCACTAGCTTATGCAACAGATCTCAAAGTTACTGATGAATTGCAATCTAGAGCTATTCCTTGTGTGTTCTTAAGATATCCTAAAAATCAAAAGGGCTTTCTTCTTCTGAATTTAAAAAATAAAACTCTAATAGTGAGTCGACATGTTAGCTTTCATGAAGAAAAATTTCCCTATAAGGATGCTGTAAGTAAGGAGCAAGGGGGAGTCTATCATACTTTAAAGGAAATGTTCTGGTATGAACTAGAACAAATTTCACTAAGACCCACAGTGAATGATGAAAGTAATAATAGAGAGCCATGAAATGATCATAATGTATAGCAAGAGGTTGCTGCGAATACTCATCTTGAGCAAATGATTAACTAGCAAATCATTGCCTAGCCGAGGCCTACAAGGGAAAGGCGTCCTCCTATATGGTCAAAAGACTATATATTTTCTACTACCACCACTGTCCAAGGTAGATGTAAGTACCCTATTCATAAATATATTGCTTATGATGGTTTGTCCTTTGATTATTTATGCTTTCTTACTTCTATTGATTTTGAAACTGAACCCACAATTTATGAACAGGCTGCTTTAGATAATGGGTAAGTGCAATGAGAATTGAAATAAAGGCTCTTGAAAATAACAAAACTTGGGATATTGCACCTTACCTAAAAATAAAGACCCATAAGATGTAAATGGGTGTATAAAATCAAATATAATTCAGATGGGAGTGTTGATAAGTATAAAGCTAGATTGGCAGCAAAAGGTTATAGTCGAAGGGAAGATATTGACTATCATGAAACTTTTTCCCCAGTTGTAAAGATGGTTATTGTTAGACTAGTCCTTAAATTGGCTGCAATGAATAGGTCAAATCTCCACCAAATGGATGTACAAAATGCTTTTCTGCAGGGAGGCCCGAATGAAGAGGTCTATATGAGAATCCCTCAAGGTTTTGAAAGTAAGGGGGAGCACATGGTGTGCAAACTAAAAAAATCTATCTATGGATTAAAACAAGCCTCTAGGCAATGGAATCAAAAGCTTTTAAAGGCCTTAGTAAGAGGTGGCTTCTCTCAAAGTAAGAATGGTTACTCATTATTTATCAAAAATTTCAATGATGGAATTATTCTTATCTTAGTATATGTTGATGATCTCCTAATAACAAGAAGTTCAAAAAAGGGAATTCAAAATGCCAAAGATTTCTTACATAATAGTTTTAAAATCAAAGATCTTGGTTTAATGAAATATTTTCTTGGTATTGAGGTAGCAAAATCTGAAAAAGGCATAGTATTGTGTCAAAGGAAATATGTACTTGGCTTACTAAGTGAGACAGGGATGAGTGGGTGTAAACCTCTTGCTATTCCTTTGTCTCAAAATCTTAAATTGTTACCTCATGACGAAACAAAGGGTAAGAAAGATGAGTTACTTGGCAATCCAGAGAGGCACAAGGAGTTGATTGGTAAGCTCTTTTATTTGACTATGACCTGTTCTGACATTTCTTTTTGTGTGCAGACCTTAAGTCAGTTTATGCATAAACCAACTAAGGCGCACATGGCAGCAGCAAAAGGGGTTGTAAGATATCTGAAGGGATGTCCTGGAATGGGAATGCTTATCAACTCAGAAGGAGAACTAGTACTGGAATGTTTTTGTGATTCAGACTGGGCTTCCTGTGGAATTACCAGGAGATCGGTGACGGGCCATCTGTTGAAGTTTAGGGGCTCTCTAGTGATGTGGAAAACAAAGAAGCAAAGCCTAGTGTCAAAATCTTCAGCAAAAGTTGAATATAGAGCTCTCAGCATGGTTACATCTAAGATAATTTGGGTAAGAGGATTGCTTCGAGACTTGAATATTCTACATGAACATCCTATAAATATATTTTGTGATAGTCAAGCAACTATTCACATTGCTACTAATCTAGTTTATCATGAAAGGACAAAACACATTGAAGTGGATTGTCATTTCATAAGAGAAAAGTGGGAATCAAAGCTGATAGATTTGAGACATGTAAGGTCGTGTGAACAACAAGCAGATATTCTCACCAAGGCTGTCCTAGAGAAATTCAAAGGAAGTTGTTCAGCAAGTTAGGGACTGTGAACATGTACAGCCCCAAACTTGAGGGAGAGTGTAAGAAATAGGAATTAATCTTGTACATATTTAGAGTGAGTTGGGTCGAGTTGTATTGCTTGATACATCTGGGCCCGGTTAGTTAGATAGTTCTTTATTCTTGTTTTCTTTATTTCGTTTGTTTGTTTCAGTCTGGGTCTATAAATAAGCATTGGACCTAGGCATTTGATATGAGCCCACTGGCAGTGTAACCATTTCGTTTAGTAATGAGAAATTTAGTTTTCCATATATACAAGAGTTAGAACTCAGAATGGAATTGATTTCAGTCTATACGGACTACGGAGATATTATGTGAAAGTAATGTTACCAGATAATAATCAGTAAGAATTTTCAAAGCTAAAAATTGAAGACGCATTGCAATTTGTCAGATTAAACAACACATTGTTGTGCACATAAAAGAGTTGGGCCAAGAAGGGAACTTCATGGGAAGCCCAAATCAGAGTCGCTTAAGGAGGAGCAAGAGATCAGTGCGCAAGGAAATGTGGAAGCCCAGGCAAATGATGACAAGAAGTTGGTCATGACAATGGGTGAGGATGATTTGTGTGATTGCCTTTCTGGTCCCATTCTTGGGAAATATTCATCTGTGGCTCTCTTCTTCTTCCTCTCGTCTTTGCTCTGTTTGTACTTGTTTCTGCAATTTCCTTCCTCTTTCTTTTGGATAACAAGGCAAGCTAGGTTTGAAAAGTTTATAAAATGATAACCACCCAGTGGAGTCACCCTCAAGAATAGCGCTCTCCAAATCTAAGTAGAACTGGTTCAAACAAAAAGTTAGAAGCCAACCCACAAAATATGACAGGTTAGGGTTGGTTAAAATCCAACTCGTCAGTAAACGAGCTTTTTTAACTCATACCATCAGGCTCACAGCCCCTGCAAGTTAGCCCACCAACCCAGAGGCTAACTCGCATTTTTTTAAAAAAAAATTTAATTATTATAATTATATTATTATATATTATATCCTATCTTAAAAACTAAAAAAAATACTTATCTAATTTACTTGGCGTTTTCAATCAAATAATTCAAGGAAAAACAAAAATTTCTTATTATTTTTGGATATTGTATAAGAAAAAAATTAACAAGAATTTTTTTTTTAAAAAAAAAAAGTATTGATGAGTTAGGGTTGATTAAAAATCAACCCGCCTTCAAACAAGTCTTTTCAACCTAACTCTTATAGGTTCAACCTGTCACAGGTCAACCCATAACCTGTAGAGTGGCCCATATTACTAGTCCTAGTTAGAGGGTCCTGTCAAGATCCGCAGATAAGTAATATTCCCAAAGGCTTTCCTGGCAAGACAATTAGCACATCTCAAAGCTTCTCGATACAAATGTATTATCTCTAGATTCCAATCGCCGAAAATGAAGGATCTGATTTCCATAATCTCCCTACTTAGAGGATGTGTCACTTCACAGTCATTCATCGCCAACTGGAGAGCTTCTATTTCAATTTCCTTCCTCTTATCTGCTATTTCTGCTGCATCAAAGTATTTCCAGTGATTTGTATGAGTATATCTGTGAACTAGGCGCCGTATCCGCATTAATAATTTTATTGTAAATTTCAATATCGAAATGCCAATAATTTTTTTTTCTTATATAAACTAATATTACATCCGAAATTAAATTTTAAATTTTGTGAAGAAGTGAAATGATAAAATGAATCGATGAGAGATTCTAAAATGACCTCAAATGCTCCTTGATTAGAATAGTATTCCCCTGCTCCTAAATATAAGACCTATTTCGCAGTGTAAATAAAATAAGTCTTATATTTAGAATCAGAAGAGTATTATTTAATAAACTCTTATGAATAAAAATCGTTAAATTTTGAATCCCTTAAAAAATTGTGATAATCTGAATTTCAACAAACCACCTAATTAGAAAACTAATAAATTGCTAAATATTAGGTTATTATCATTTAATTACTATGTGAAACTGAATAATTACAAGGGTTAAAATCAACATCCTAAAATATTTTTAAAGTGCATTAGCATTTAATACCCTAAAATACTAGTAGTGCACCTCCTATTATATTAAAAATTGATCAATCCCACCCCAAGCTACTAATTGTCCAACATCTCGTTCAACAAAAAAAAAAAAATTTACAACACACGTGTAAATAAGGGAAATAAGGTATAATCCTAATTGGAATTTGTAAAAATCTTTTAGTAATAGCAATTTGGTTAGATACTTCCCTAGTCTTATTTATAAGGCAAAGAGAGAAAATATTTTTTAGTCATGTTTACAGGGTAGTAAGAAATTTTTTTATATGGATGTATAATTTTACCTTTCATTTGTTATTGTGTTGACTATATTTACATGAGATATAATGTATATTAAATAAGAATAAAGTTAAAAAGTTGTTAAATTTTAAATAAGAGTTAATGAAATTTGAGATTTTCTTGGTTTGTGTGAAGTATGTTAAAATAACTTATAAATAAGATCAGAAGAGTATCATTCAATTAATATGTTGCTCAGGAAAAACTTTTTTCCCGATAAGTAAAGACTTAGAATAAATAAAAACGTATTGAAGTTAGTATAAATATAACATATTTACAATACCTCCAACATATAAAATGTTGAGCTGCCCTTGTAAATAACAAAATAATGTTTGAAGCAAATAACTTTAAACGACTAACTATAAGCAAAGAATGCCCAATAATGATCCTTTTAAATAGGTTTACAACAAAAAAAACCAAAACAAAGAATTTTTAAATGGATTTTTAATGGTTATCAACAAAAATTAAAATTAATCTATAATTTGAGTTGGTTTAGTCGAGAGACACAAATCATCACACATTATGACTAACCAAAACAAATACAAAGAGACCCTTCTAACTCATCGTCCAAATATATTCATAGATCAATAACTAAAATCATTAACATTTTTTCTCTATACATTACTCTTTTTAATTTTTAAATCATCAAATTAAATCAAAATAGTTCCTTACTAAAACTTGGAAATTTGCAAAATGGTATGTTAAATAATAATAGAGTTCTAACAGTACAACAAATGAAATTAGCAAAATATAAGAAGACACATAAAAAAAAGAAAAGAAAAGGCATGAATAGCTCTAACAAGTACAGAAGAAATGTGACAAAACAACTTGAAAGGTATATCTATCTAGAATAACTTTAGAAGATGGCATTTTAGATGAAAAGTGGATGAAGCAACACAAAGTATTTCCAAGTTAGGCTTGAAATTGTGATTGGAAAAATCTACCCTTTCTATCCAATTCCTTTGAAGACTTATCTGGGCACAATTAATTACATATTAATAATATCTTTTCAATTTCAGTTCCACACACTTCATCTGATGCAATTTTATATTAACCAAATATAATGTATATAATAGAAGATCCATAGATAAGCACATATCATCATGACACTCGAATACTTAAATAAAGAATTCTAAAAGACGAGAATAAAAATCTTTGTTTTTATTAAAAAAACCACAGAGATCAAAGGGGAAAAGCTTAAACAAGAGGATGGTAAGTGAGATCTTTTGGAAAAAATAAAACTCTAATTGAAAAATTCAAATATAAGCAGGATAATAAGCAATTAAATTTTGAATCATCTAATGAATCGTCATAACTACTCAATTTAAGGAGAAAGTTTAAATTTAATCAATAAATCAATAAAAAAATTAATAAATATAAATAATAAACAAAAATAACTGCAATATTTTTTTTTTCATTTTTCTGTGCATTAATTCATACAAAAAGGAAATTCTCCCCTAAAAGATAATTTTATTTCATAAAAACCAACCAATTTTTTTTTTGATACAATAAAAACCAACCAATTAATAAAATGATAATCTCAATAATTAATTTTAGGTTAAGCACATAAATATCAGAGAATGCTCTTGAAGGGCTGATTTTATCTATTGTTGTTGTTGTTATTATTATTGTTATTATTATTATTATTATTATTAACATTTATAGCTTGAATCTCCGAAAAAATAGCAATAGCTCGGCCATTGTGAGCATTTATTTATTTACTTTATGAAAGACGATAATTACGTTGGGGAAAAAAGATGAAACACGATAATTACAACACTTATCTCAATGCAACAATTAATCACCAGATTAATAAACACAATAATTAAATGAGTGGCTACTAGACATTAAATCAAATTAATAAGTTAGTTATAAAATAAATTGAAAAAAAAAGAGATCAAAACGGACATTACACTATTGGATCACCTTTTAACTTAAAAAAAAAATAAAATTCCTTGAACATCCACACCAATGTCAAATAATGCTCTTCAAAGAAATGCCTATTTTATCTATTATTGTAAGAATTCAAAATTTTGAATGCTCCCGCAAACTGCAATGACTCCATTTAGAAGTGCTCTTCAAGTGGGATCGGATAAGCTCCTCGATTGGAAGTGAAATTTGGCCTTTTTCTCTTCCAACATGATTTTAATGACTCTCAACAATCAGCTCGCCATTCATTTCTTCTAAGCGCTGCTCCATAATCATGGCTACAGTAAGAACCAAAAAAGGAAAAAAAAAACAAAGAAACATAAGGCAGTGGAAATAGAACGGCACATCAACCAACACCCTGTTTGGATTCACTTAAAAATGACCTATAAGCTTCTTATGGATCAAAAACCATATTGAACAATTTTTGTTGTGTTTGGTTTCACTTTTGGCCTATCTTATTTTTGAGCCAAAAGTACGGTATTTTTCATGATTAGCACAAGCTGATAAAAGCTATTTTTAACTTTTAAAATTATGTTGATTTGTTTGTAAAAGAAAAAAATGAGTGGAGATAGAATGGCATCTCAACCAATAGTTTATTTCGATTCACTTAAAAATGACTTATAAGTTTCTTACAGACCAAAAGTCAGATTGAATAATTTTTGTTGTGTTTGATTTCACTTTTGGCCCATATTACTTTTGAGTCAAAAGTAACTTATTTTTCATAATTAGCACAAGCTGATAAAAGCTACTTTGACTTTTAAAATTGTGCTAATTGATTTGTAAAAGAAAAAGTAAATGAAAATAAAATAGCATCTCAACCAATAGTTTATTTGAATTCACTTAAAAATGACCTATGAGCTTCTTACGGATCAAAAGCAAAATTAAATAATTTTTGTTGTGTTTGATTTCACTTTTGGCCCATCTTACTTTTGAGGCAAAAGTAACTTATTCTTCATAATTAGCACAAGCTGATGAAAGCTACTTTTGACTTTTAAAATTGTGCTGATTGGTTTGTAAAAGAGAAAGCGAGTAAGGGGATGATGGAGAACATCCGGACTTGGAGGAAAAAAATAGCTAAACTAACATGAGAAATGAAAATGAGACTTCTTAAATTAATCAAACTCTTTTAATTAATGTTTTTTTTAAGAATAATTTTAATTTTAATATTTCCAATAAATAATGTCTAACTTGTTAAAGTTATTTTTTATTTTATGTTTACATAAATAATTTTTTTATAATATTTCAAAAAAATTTCAATATATATTTTATTCATTAAATACAAAAACACCTAAAACTTATTTATGATTTATGCAAAACCAGCTTTTTACAATCGAAACCAAATTGTCCATAACTTATCAGTTAATTAATTATGTACTATTATTTCATTTAATTTTGTCACAATACTATGAATTTTAATTTAAAATTATTTTATCTATTAAAATTATGTTTTGCTTTATATTTGTAATAATTTTTTATAATATCTCCAATGTTTTTGAAGTATATTTCAGTTATGAAATTTTGTTTCTTTATATTAAAATAATTTAAATTCATTGTATTAGGTAAATTTATTTTTTTAATCATTTATCATTATTTAATAAAACTCATACTTATTTAGGTAATTTTACAAACTAAACTTACCACTTTAAATTCAATGTATTATGTAAATTTATTTATTTTTTATTTTTTATTATCTAATAAAACTCATACTCATTTTGATAATTATACAAACTAAACTTACTTTTATTAAATCATAATCTAAACAACTTTCTACCTAATTTAATTTCGACAAATTTTTATAAAATTCTGTCCAAACACAATTTATATCATCTAATTTAACTTTTACCCACTTTAACTATTTCAAAAGTCAAATTGATAATATGCTATTTTTCTAGTAGTTAATCTAAATAGAGCCCCAATATGTGAAGTAAAACACTGAGAGAGGGCATGTAAGACGAAGAAATCAATAGACAGGGAACAAAGCGTGGAAACAAAAAGATCACTGTTATGAGTGGGATAGATCAACTCTCGAAGAACCACAAAGAAGAGTCTTCCATAACAAATAGTAAAAAATTAGGAAAAATTACATTAAGGTCCTAAACAAGAGACATAACTATTAGAAGGTCCCTAAAACTCTTCAAATGGTTCCGAAGTCTCATGGGACCTGATAGTAAAAAATTGTCATTAGCCAATTACTGTTTTGCCCTTGTTTATTAAAAAGAAAAAGAAGCTAATAAACTACCAAAATCCCTAATTCCATTCCATTGCCTCTCGCTCACGCCTTCGCCTCTTGCCTCTCATCTCTTCGCCTCTTGCTCGGCGTCGTGATGTCGCGTTCTCTGGCTTTTGAACCTTAGTCTAGCTCCTCCATCGTTCATAGCACATCAGTCTATTACCATCAACCCCTTTAGTCCTCTGTTGCTCTACTTGCTCACTCATCGTCTTGCTCTTTCCATTGATTTGCATAGATACGTATAATGGTCAAGATAACTCCTCACTCCACCCATCCATTCTAATTTGCCCTTGCCAATGTCTTATACTATGATAATTGATTTCTCTTACAATTCTTATCCCAAATAATATCCTATTTGATGTCAAAACTTGTTTTCTTTTTTGGCCAATCATAAGCGTTCTATTTAACTAGGGATGTTCTCAAATTATGGTATTGAAGTGTTATTTCATTATTATCATTTGAATAGTATTTATGATCTTTTATTTTTCATATTATGGATTGTTCTTTCAGCTTACCATTGCTATGTTCTTGAATTTCATGAGTAGCAGCTAACAATTTGGAATTTAGTGGATTCTCCTTATAGATTGGGATAGGTTTCTATTGTTTTGAATATTTTTGAATCCTCACAAGTCCCACCTGTACCAAAGGTCCACCACTTTATTTGTTCCCTCCTTTGCAAGTGATTTTGCTCTATTATTCTCTAGGATTTTCATATTATAATAAATATGTTATTTTTTAGAATGAATGGTTGTCTTTATGGATTTATTTGGTTGCTTTTGGAATTAGTACTTGGATGAATTTTTGATTAGCTTCACTCTCAATTTGGTTCACTTTCATTTTGGTTTTGTTATAACTTTATAGTTTGCGGATAAAATATGTCAATTGATTATAATAATTAACTTTTTGATTTGCAAAGCTACTATGTTTGCCCTAGCAAGAGAGTAATGTCATGAATCATAAAATTTTCTTTCTCTACTCATGCTTGCAGTTTGCTCGGATTTCTAATTGCTTTCTCAACTAATGATTGTGTTATGTTATTATAATTATAAATAAGAAAGCATTTAAATATGATACAAATGTGATATATAGGATTTAAATGATATTAGTAAGATTTAGATAAGATTTAATTATATTGGTGGGATTTATATACACTAGGATATCTAGAGAATATTTAGATAAGATTAGGATATTTATTTAGATATATATCCATCAGGGCTTTTACTTATAAATAAGTATTTACTATTCTTTGTAACTCAGTTTTGCAATTTGATAAGAAATTATTTAGTTTTTCATCTGAAGGGAATTGAAAGACGACGGGTAGCGGAAATCAACTTAAAATTTTAAAACTTTCAATCCCTTGCCCGGATCTACCGATCGCGTTTAAGTCAGGTAGTAAGAAGCATTACCTTCGGTGTTCGATTTCCTGGTGGCTCGGTGATTCCGCCGTTCAGGATGCCTCTGCTCGCCTCCTTTGTCGTTCGAAGTTGACAACTCCGGTCAGCTTCCTCTACCGGTATCCACACAAATAGCTCTCCAGTCACAAACGGTGTGCTAGCGCCCTTTTGTCCGTCTAGGGTTTTCAGAGAATCCGTCCACTCTTATCTCTCTTAGGCCGTCTCTTATCTGCTGGTACTCTCACGCTTAAAACCCTAGCTCCTCATATCAAATATATAGGATGCTATAGGTTTAATGAATGATATTTAATTTCGAAATTAATCCTAAATTAATTCTGAAATTAATACAATATCAAATATTGCCTAATCAGATAAGAGAACAATTAAATAAATATGGTTTATATTAAATCCGTCTCACAGATTTAATTCACCTATTTATTTAATTCAAAATAAAGATATGACGGAATTAAGTTATATAGATTTAATTTATCCTTATAAATTAAATCTAACAATTAATATCTCTTATATTTATATAATATATATATACGAATTTATATATATATATACACACGTCCACCCTATATTATTCATTGAATCTGGACATATCTTAGATTCAATGAATCTGGACATCATAACTCGTGTTGGGCTATTTTGTGTGCGACCCTGTAGGCCCATATGAAGTTGGCAGTGGGCCATTAACTATAATGACTCACAAGTCGTAAGCGGTTTCTAGCAAGACATCACGACTACCCAAATCATATGAGGATCGTTGAACGATGTAACCTTTCATACAACCATATCGCGTCCCTTTTGTCACACGACATTTTGGTCATGGATGAGGCATGGAGAACGTCATCCTCCTATTCATGACCGTTACTTTCTCGATTCCTGAGTAGTCTGAGTATAGAAACGGAACTACCTTTCCATTATAGTATGGCCATACATTTCTCAGACTCACTCATCGAGGGGCCTAGTAATATCTCTCTACGAATGTGAGGGACAAATTCCATCTTGACCATTCACATTCCTCCGCATGAAAAACCACTAAGCCTGAACATAGTCTTTATGATCACTCGGTCAAAAGTGACTTTTGACTAGGTCAAAGCTAAGCGTTTCTCATGTAGGAATCCATGATGATCTCAGGTCAAAGGGCACAGTGACATGGTTTATATATGAGAGAAGCTTATGACTTAACCCATGCAGCTCTCTCATAGCAGGTCGGTCCAACACCTTGTACTCTTACATGTGCCTATGACTTTAATTTATATCTCTATATATCTTTAAAGTCATACTGGTCTTATTTCATCTCTGCTCCCACATAGATGACCAACCAGGGACATTTAGGATAAACCATGAGTTATCCAAGGATAGTCATCACAGTAAACATGCAAATAATATGATAACGTAATTAATAAATTCATAAATTAACAATGTTCATAGCAATATGATTGGCCCCTAGGGCACAATTTCCAACATCATCATCTTCTATTCTTCTCTTATTCTCCTCTGCTTCTCTTGCTCTTTTCCCTTTCTCTTCCCTCTTTCACATCTTCTCTATTTCTAATCACTAATATATTTTTGAATTTTCATTCACTTTTGTTTTCAAATTCTGCACTTGGCGAGAAGAGCACATTTTACAGGAAAGATAGTCTTTTTGGGTTAAAGTTCAGCAGCCATGCTTATTTGACGGTTTGTTTTGAGCTTATTCTGTCATCTTACCGTTTAATTATTGGCTGTTTATTTCTTTAAAAGAATAGCCAGAAACAAATAAAGTGGTCACCCCCAATAAACCTGGGAATATGTGGTTGGAGAACTCGTTGCTAACCACGACCCAAGAGACCAACAAATATTCAATAACATGCTCCCTCCTGCTAGGGCTTTAGAAATTACAAATCAAGTGCGCTTTTTATCTTAGAAAGTTCTTGGTATAATAAAGAGTTTTCATAATAATTCATGCTTTGCTTGATATAATTTGTTTGTTAGAATATGGACTTAGTGAAGATGGACTTGTGATTGAATTTGTAGTGAAGATTAGCATTTTTTTTCCGAATGTATCATGAACTCGATTTATGATTGAATTATTGTGTAGAAATAAATAGATTTGGATATGTAGATATAAGTACGATTCTAGGTTGTTCATCTTTGTTTACTTGATCTAATCTTTTTCAAGAAACATTACTGATTTTGTTCTATATTATTTACCATGATGAAATGGTATTTCTATAGGCAAAAGGAGGTGGAGACGTTGAAAGAAGACAAAGGGCCTGAAGTCAAAATATCACTCTTTGATGTTAAAGCTAAGAGATCAACTTAAGCCATCAAGATATGTTTCAATGTGATGGAGTTGGATATTTTTTTTACAGGTTAAAAAGATGGTGAAAAGAACACAGAGGAAAGCTGGCCAAAGTAGCTCCAACTTGTCTTGTAATGCCCTTTCTTGCAGAAGAATATTACAAGAAAATAAAGGCTGTGATGAATAAGTTCAAGAAAAATGGGTTTGATAGATTGGTTGGGTTGTGGCCAAAAAAAAATGAAGGAAAAAAAATGCTTCAACTGTTTATAAATTTTATTATAATAAGGAATGTCTTTTTTTTTTTGTAACTATGAATGAGTTTATTCGAGTAATAAATATTTATTGTTTTTAACGTTATTGTTCATGAAATAAAATAAAATCTTTATAGTGAATATGTATGATTGCAATGAGATTTAGAGTGCTTGTATTGAAACTGTATATCATATTGTGATATAACATATAAATTTATATTTGATTTTTCAATGTTCAAACAAATTTTTATATGACTTAATTAGATGTTGTATTCATTCTTTCATGGTTCTTGTTATCATACAACTCTCTGCATGTTACAAATGAGCTCATCCACCATTTATAAGTTGTGTTACTATATGAAACAAATATAATAGATACTTTTCAAATATGTTGGTCTTTAATATTAACTTATATTACGCATTTTTTACTAACGACTAAACTAATTGTATTAACAATCATTGTAGTATATATTAACTATTGTTAACATATACCATATACTTGTCATTGACAACTAAATTAACTATATTAGCAAATATCATGGCATTTATAACTACTAATGTCTACATACACCGCACACTTGTCATTAACAACTAAACTAGTTATATTAACAACTATAGCAGTATGTATTAACAACTAATGTCCACATGCACTGCATACTTGTCATTGACAACTAAATTGGTTATATTAACAATTATCGCAGCATATATTAACAATTAATATTTACGTGCATTGCATATTTGTCATTAACAACTAAACTAGTTATATTAACAATTATCACAGCATATATTAACAATTAATGTCTACCTATAGTACGTACTTGTCATTGACAATTAAACTAGTTATGATAACACCTATTGCAGCATGTATTAATAATTAATATCCACCTGCACCGCACACTTGTCATTGACAACCAAATCAGTTGTATTAACAACTATCGCAGTATGTATTAACAACTAATGTCCACATATACTATATGCTTGTCATTAACAATTAAACCGGTTATGTTAACAACTATTGCAATATGTATTAACAACTAATATTCGCTTGTGCTACATGCTTGTCATTAACAACTAAACTAATTATATTAACAACTATCGCGGAATGTATTAACAACTAAATTAATCAGTGAGGGCAGCTTGGTAGTTTCACAATTTGATTCTATTACCCACAAGTCCCTTGGAACTTCACATTTATTTGATGATTCCATGGAATCTCAGAGTAATAATTTCTCCTATATGGGACTTGAATGCAATTTTTCCTAAAAAATTATCTCTTAATGTACCTAGATAACTTACCAAAAAGGATTAAACAAACTTCCACTGTTTACAATCGTGTTGTCTAGACTGAACACCAAGAAGCATTTTAACACCTGGCCAGAGAAAACGAAGTACTGGATAGACAAGAAAAGTGAAAGAAGCAGAAAAATAATGGAATAAAAAGGGTTATCAGAGTGGAGAAAAAACCGTGCACTGCCAAGAGCAGCAGCAAAGCCTCACAATCAGCAACACTGGCGTAATCTCGAGTTCCTAAAAAATCAGTCCAAGTTAGGCACTTGAACCGTTGAAGGTTGAGCCAAAGAGATCAAAGGCGAGAAGCCTTCAAATGAGGAAGAGAAACAATAGGGAAGAGAGCATAAAGTGAAATCAGAGAAAGACCGGACAGAATACCTATTCCTGCTCCATCAATCTCCAAAGATTAGAATAAGCGATGATATGAAAAGCAAGGGCAAAAATCGAAGAACCATTGCATAAATCGATCCATTGAAAAAAGGGCAGAAGTTGAAGAACCGTGTGGATACGTTTTTTCTTGGTTTACGAGGAATTTGATACGTTTCGGATGCTCTTGCTTGATCCCATGAGACATAAAAGCGAAGCACATGTGGACGGCTAATGCTTGGCGAACCAATAAATAATGGAACCAGAAGACAAACACATGCATCAATAGATGAGGACCATGTGGATCAATCACAAAATAGCTGCAAGGTTTATAGGCTATATAGATTATGGTTGGTATTCACAAGATTCTTGACATGATTTTCAAACACTATCTTAAAAACTTTAAGAAAACGGCTAGAAATGTACAATATTTTATTAAAAAAAATTGAAAAGATAAACGTTACAATACAGCAAAAAATACATTATTTTATATTTAGACTGAAATGATAAATAAAATTAAAAAAATTTAAAATGATAAGCAAGTAAAATTTATTTATTAAATGATAATTACAATAACATAAAGTTTGGATGAAAAAAAAGGGGTTAATATAATTTTAAATCTCTCAAATTTGTCCTCTTTTTAGTTTTGGTCTCTCAAGCTTCAAACAATAGATTTTAGCTCCTCAAGTTTCTTTTTATTTAAAACATTAATCCCTATAATTCAATAAATACTTAAACCATTTTGCCCTTTGAGAGGCTTAAACCTATGATTACAAAATTGAAGGACAAAAAAATAAGGATAAATTTAAGAGATAAAAAATCATATTAACTAAAAAAAAAAGCTTGTACTCCTCAGTCAAAGGAGCCTGATGTAACATTTTAAACATGAAGAGGCTTTAAAATTTTAACCAAAGGTATACCTAAAAAATAACAACGATTTTAATTTTTTTTGTTAAAATCAAAGGTATAAGACCTTAAAGTTGTCATCATTAAAACTTTCAGACATATCATTTTTTCTGATTACACTGAGGATGTTAATTTGTTGAATATGGACTATGATTATGCACACCCTTTTAGGGTCTGCTTAGATAAAGCGAGATTACTGATTTGTGCATATTGGCAAGTTGTGACCAACTATACCCTTAGAGTTGATAACCCCATGGCTGACTAGCTTGCCAAGCATTCTCACATTTTACTATTAGAAGGGAATAATTGCTTTTTTTCTTTTATCACGCCGCATCTTTTCTCTCCTGAGATAAATGATGATGACGGAAGCTTATCCCTGGCAGATATATATATATATATATATTTTGTGTTCTCCGATTGTAAATGAATGACATTTAGTTTTCATAAAAAAAAAAAATTTAGAAGTTATCAGTAATCAACAATTCAAGTTCAATACAATGGTCCCCATTATGTAGCACAAATATTGCAATGGCATGAATAACAAAATAATTGTTATGGGTCCATATTGAGAAATCTCAAAAGTTAAATGTGGCTTATAAATTTAAAGAGTTATCTCCCTTCCAATAAGCTAGTATTTTGGAATAAGCTCTTTCTCTTGGACTTGGCATTATTTTACACAGCTCATGGATTGGCCGTTGGTACCCTTTCTAAACAAGCACAAAACATTCCTTAGTATAAAAGCAAACACAGAATGTCACAAGTCAGAACTAATCTATACGTGCATGTACAGATTTAACATACAAGTGATGTCACTAGATCCCATCAGTAAAAATTTCTAAAGCTTTGTTTGCCTCAGCTACTCGCATTCTAGATTTGCTTATGATGAAACCCAAGCTTAAAGCGAATACTAAACCTGAAAGAACCTGGCAGAGTGTAGCTCTAACCAGAAAAGCTACAAAGAAAATAAGGGGAAAAATAACAGAAAACTCAGTATAGTCACTGGTTCTTACTCTTGGCCCATTAGTTATCCATCAGCTTACATGGCAACGAATTGACAACTTCAGTTTCTTTTACAAAATCGAAAGCGTTAATTGCAACATAATAGCCACCTAAACTTTTGGAAGATAGCTGTGCAAGTTATTCCACTGCTTCAGGGAAGAAGTAATGTAGTTCAGTACCTCACAATGCTCACATGTGTGAATCAACTATGGATCTTTAAGGAGTTGGAACTTGGAAGCTTTTTACTCCTTGTCCTTGGATTAGCATCTTCTAACTGCTTGATAACATCTCTCATTGTGGGTCTCATGTGTGGATTCTTCTCTGTGCAACTCAAAGCCAGCAAAAGCACAATGGTAACTCGTTCAAGTACATCTGACTTCAAAACCTCCTCTGCAAGGCTTGAATCAACAATTGTACTAATGGCTCCTGTTTCCTTCCATTGAGTTCTGACCCACATTCCTATCTCAGTTCCGTTCATAAATGATGGATCTACTGCCTTCTTTCTAGTTATCAACTGAAGCAAAACTATCCCATAACTGTAAACATCAAACTCCCTGGTATTTGCTGTTGTATATGTACTCTCTGTCACGGTTTAAAGGGAACATGTTATTTTATGCAAGCGTTCAGAAGTAAGAAAGAGAAAGAGAAGCTTCACCATGAGTAAAATAAGTACCTGGTGTTATATACCCTTGTGGTCCTGGAACTGCTAAAGATGGTGTTGAAGAAGACTGATCCAAAAGCTTAGCAATACCAAAATTAGCAATACAGGGATCCATATCAGAATCCAGAAGTATATTTTTAGGTTTGATGGCACAGTGCACTATGGCAGGATGACAATCGTAATGGAGATAAGCCAACCCATGAGCAATTCCAACAGCAATCCTATACCGGACATTCCACTCCAGGCATGGCAGTGGATTCTTGTCATGCAAAACATCATGAAGGTTTCCATTTGGCATGTAATTGTACAAGATCAGACAGTACTCCTTTTTAAACAAAAAGTCCAGCAATCTGACTAGATTTCGGTGCCTAATCTTTGCAATGATTTCAATTTCTCTAGCTATCTTTACAATCCTTCTTTTGTTACCAACAAACGCAACCTTCTTTACAGCATAAACAAGGGATGCTCCTAGTGAATATTTGTAGACAACACCATGAGCTCCTCTGCCAATAATATTTGAATTGTTCAATTTTTCATCACCCGCCATCACTTTGTGAATAATTGGGTAAGAACCTCTATTGGCAGTGATCTTGACGTCCTCCTTGGAGATTGGAAGTAGGAGCATAGAAAACGTTTAGAATAAAAAAGAAGAATGGTAGCAACTCAGAATTTAAGGATGCTCAATGAAGAAGATGAACGAGTAAAAGAAAGAGAAAGCACTCAACCATGGTTTTTGATGTTCTAACATAACTGGTATTACCAAAACAATTACTCACTCTAGTCCTTATTATAAGATTCCTTCTAGAAGAAATTTTTGGTCCTTTTGATAAGATCCTATGCTAGTTTCAATGAGCATTAAATATTTTTTTTCCCCAATATATGCCCATATTTAACAAGGGTAGTGAGAAGGTAGAAATTAATATGATGTTGGGATTTAGTGTAGTTAATAAGGGTAATATTGGAAATCACTTAAATTTTATGACAAATTTAATACTTTTAAATGTTTTATTAGTATGTGTGAATTGGTTAGCAATCTCTTATAATAAGGAGCAGGGAGAGTATGAGCTTCACAATGACCTCAGACTCTTATGCTCAGCCTATTCTTTTTGTTCCCTGTAAGGTCTTAAAATAATGCTATTCAAGAGTAAAGCTGCTTTTGCAAAACTATTTTCAACATAATCCTCCCACACCAAAACCCTACTAATTTCAAGAGGAAGTATTTATTGGACATTTTGAATTCATCTGCAAGCAACAACATTAAGACAAATAAGGTGAATTTATTACGGGCTTATGAGCGGTTGCTGCCTGGTCAATTTACCTGAAAAAATATAGAGGCTGCTGCAGTAGCAAGAGAACCCCCCAGATGAAATGCTCTGTCATGCTGAATGAAAATTCCTGTACAAATTGGACGAACATAAGACCACAGCCCTTTCAATAGCTTGAATTTCAAGGCAAGATTCCTTAAATAAGACGAAGTCATGTTTCATGACCAGTTCAGTTGAGAATAGAAAGCTAACGTGTAATGACAAAAATAGAGCAGAAACGAAGCTTGATCACTGAAAAACTAGAGAATATAGATGAAGAAGAAAATTTGTGCCTAGAATCATATAACTTGGAACAGATAAAGATAAGATATTTAAACTTAAGTTACATATATCTTATCCTATTAACTAACTAGATAATGGTCAAATAATAAATTAGATAATAGCGGTAGTATCAGATGCAGCAATCACTTCTGTGATTTCCTTTCAGAACTACCAATTTGTGTGATGAAATGAAATTAAGCATTTGGATAACATGCCATGTCAATTAAACCATGTATCATACTTACCAGAATCTGAAACAACATGAACAAGGATCCGCACTGTCATGCATTAGAATTTAATGCTTTTTTTTTTTAAATATCATGTTAATCACACTTGTCAATTGAATACAACTCCTACCTGGATCAATGGGCGTTTCAAAGAATTCGATGACATCCCTCATTTTCAGTCTCTTTCCTGGATCTGTCTCAGTACAAATTAGAGCCACCAAAAGCACTTTGATGACTTGCACCCTTACGTCTAAACATGAAAGCTCCCGTACAAGGGATGAATCAACAATCTCTTCAAGTTCATTGGTTCTCCTCCATACAGATTTAAACCACCCTACCAAAGTGGTTTCCTCTTCCAAAAATGAGGAGTCTAATACTTTCTTTCTGGTTATCAGCTCAAGCAAAACTACCCCATAACTATATACATCGAGCTCACAACTGGGCACTACCACACATGCAATCTCTGTCATAAGACAATGGAAGCATGTTAAATTATAAAGAAATTATACTTCTGATCTATTTTCATTTGCTTCCTATCTTGTTGCTTCATCATTTGGATATATATGTTCTCCTTATAGGATGAAAACTATCTCAGTTTTATTAAACATGTTAGAAATAGAAAATTAATCCACTGAGTGCAGAACAAGAGCAACTACCTGGTGCCATAAATCCACGAGTACCTACATGATATGTTGACCGTATCCGCACCACACTAGAGGGCTGATTCAAAGCAATCGAAATACCAAAATCAATAATACAAGGCTGCATATCAGAATCAAGGAGTATATTCTTTGGTTTGATGTCTCTGTGCAATATGGGGGGATCACAATCATGATGGAGGTATGCTAGTCCTTTTGCAATTCCAATAGCAATTTTATAGCGGACATTCCATGCTAAGTAGGGTAGTGGATCATTTTCATGTAAAACATCATGAAGGCTTCCATTTTCCATGTACCTGCTAATGGTTAGACCATATTCCTCACCAATCTGGGAGCCTAGGCATCTTGCCACATTTTGATGCCTAATCTTCCTAGTCATTTCAATTTCCCTGATCATGTTTGGTTTCCTCTTATGGCTTTGGGTAAATTTAACCTTCTTAATAGCAAAAACTCCACTACCAAGTTCGGCTTTGTAAACAATTCCTTGCCCTCCTTCACCAATTATATGTTCATCATGTAGCTGTTCTGTAGCATCTAGTAGATTACAAATTCTAGAAAATCCTTCATCGTTTGAAAACAAATCCTCTTGTCCTTCATGGTCAACATTGACCTCCACATTAGATATTTGAATAAACCAGCAAATTACAAATGACAAACAAATGACAAGCACTGTGAATCCAAGTGCTATAAAAAAAATGGATTTTTTACTGCCTTTGTGGTCAGTTGATTCAGAGTCACCCGGTTTGTTTTTGCAACCCGAGACATCCGAAGTTGAACAACTGGCATAGAGGCCAGGATTTCCCAAGAAAGATGATGGAGATCCCTTCATCCATTCTGGTAAAGGACCAAAAAATGAGTTGTATGATATATTGAATTTCGTTAATGGTGAAACTCCGCTAAGCGCTTTTATGCTTCCTGTCAAATTGTTCAGGGATAAATCCAGGCTTTCGAGCATTAACAAGCTATTGAATGTACCAGGGGTCATACCTGTTAATTTATTAGAGCTCAGATTCAACTCATATAAGTGAATCAATGATCCAATTGATGCGGGAATTAGTCCTTCAAACATATTTCCACCAAGTTGTAATTCGAGAAGCTGGGCATACTCTGAGAGGAAAAATGGGACAGACCCACTAAAATGATTATCTCTTAAAATTAATCTGCCCAAAACTGTCCAGCTCCTCATGCTTGATGGGAATGTACCATTAAGAAAATTGAATCCCACGTCAAATGTAAACATTTTGGTACAGTACGATAGTTGCAGCGGCAAAGTACCTACTAGATTATTGTGAGCAAGATTCAGAACCTGAAGGTTCAAAAGGTTTCCTAACTCTGAGGGTATAAGCCCTGTGATTTTATTTGTGGACAGAATTAAACCAATGAGATTTGTGCAGCTTCCCAAAGTAGATGTAATTTCTCCACTGATGTTGTTCTTGCTCATGTCCATGTACATGAGATCATTATTACCTTCAAATTTAGGAATAGGCCCAGAAAGATTATTGTCACTGAGATCCAACCTTGCAAGAGTTGCACATCTTCCCAAATCTGGAGGTATGCCTCCTTGAAATTGATTATAACCTAAAAGCAGTGTGCGGAGTTGCTTTCCAAAACAAAGATTTGGGGGGATGCCACCAGTAAACTTATTATTCATCAAGTCCAGCTTCACTAAACTGCTATTGATTCCCAGGCTTTGAGGAATTGGTCCAGAGAATTGGTTGTCAAACAATGAGATATTTTTCAGATGCTTGAGTTCTGTCATCTCTGAAGGTAATTTCCCTGAAAGGCTATTATTATGAAGAAGGATATGCTTAAGACTCTGAATCTTCCAAATGGCAAGTGGAATTTCACCTGTCAAGTGGTTGAAATACAATTTAATCTCCTCCAATTTACTTAGGCTTCCCAATTCGTTTGGAATGGCTCCCTCTAGTTGATTGGAATATAATTGTAACGACTTCAAAGATTTGCAATTAACAATTTCTGAAGGTATATATCCTGACAAATGATTCTCAGAAAGATCAACATACTCAAGCAGACTACAATTACATAACTCTGGGGGTATTGTACCTGAGAAACCATTTGTGGCCAACAAAAGTTTCTGCAAGTGAGTCAGCTGTCCAATTTCTGGCCCAAGGTGACCAAAAATCTGAGATGCAGTGAGGTTTAGAAAGACCACATTCTGGTAACGGTCACACTGTATCCCTATCCATGAGCAAGGGGTGGCATCAGAGGACTTCCAGTTTGACTTTAAGGAAGGAGGCGCAGAAGTCCAGTGGTTGAGAAGAGACAATAGAGTCAACCCATCTGAACTTAAGGCAGAAGCAACATATAAAGGGGCAAACAAGCATAAGAGTAGAAATTGGAGCTTCATATGAAGAGGGAAATCTCTCTCTTAAAAAAAAAAAAAGGGAATTTTCCACGAAAACGCAGGAAAGGTTTAACAGAAGCAAAAAGCGCTCACCTTGTTACAACTTAGAACAAGTAAAAGCAATTGAAGGGGGTTGCATAGGTATTAGCACACTAAGCTAACTAAATGTGAAGGAGAGGAAGTGCCGGGATAATGAGACTACTAACAATCATTCAACACTTGTTATTTTCTAGGAGATGGAGGGGCAAACCAGAAGCAGATCTCAGAAAGTTTAGATTAAAGGAGGCACACAACTCAGTACTTCAAGAATGAAAGCAGGGTCAACTCATCAGAGCTCAAAGCAGAAGCCACCAATAAGTGAGCAGAGAAGCATGGGATCAATAATTGGAGTTTCACTGAGAGAACAACAGCATGCTTTAGCTGAAAGTAAAAGTTGATGAAAAATGAAATCAAAGTATTCAAAGGACCAAAAAGTGCTTATTTTGTGGCAGCTTGAAAGAAGAGTCGCTTCTTTCCTTTTCCTCCACTTCAACAACCGACCTTTCTCTATCTTTTTTTATGTATTCACTTTTGTAATGGCAAGAGACCAGTTTCAATCCATCTTTTTTTCCTTTATTCAAAGAGAAGCTAAATGAGGTGGAAAATATATGGACAAATATAGTGACTGAAATTAAAAAGAGAAAGCTCACTCTTTCGCATCTTGTGTTCTTGACTGTTGCAGATTCAATAAATATTATTGTTGTCAATGCATCTTCATTCCATATTATTATTTTCTAACATTTTTCCTTGGGAGATGCTAAATCAAATGGACAAATGTCCATAGGCATTGCAATTTGGGAAAGCAATGGAAATGTGATTTTCTAATTAACTATAACATTTCTAGGATATATAATCAAAATATACTTGCATTAAGCATGAATTTCAGAACAAAGACTAGAAATGCATAATAAAACATAAATTTTATAGCATGGCTAGAAAATATATCCTTCTGTAAAGAAAAATAAAATAAGAATATTGAAGATTAAAAAAATTAATTCATATTCTTACTTTAAAAGTAATAATAACATTTACGGAACATTGTAAATACCCCGTTTCTGCAACAAAACAGCCCCCACCCTCTCTCTCCCTGGCGTTTTTTCCCCACCTTCATCTCTTCCTCTGCTCCCTCCTTTATTGGTTCCTCCATTTTTCTGTCATTGCTGTCACCAATACTATCTCTGTCTTCATCACTAGTATTTCCTTAATTAGCAAAGTCTCCGTCGGAGAAGGACTTGTCACCGTATGTGGAATATCGTAAATCCAATCTTCCAGTGATGCAGAACATTTTATGCCGCGTCCTACTTATATTGTCATGCATGAATAAAAGCCATAAGAGAAATAGTGAAACAAATATCTAACAACACACATACATACCTGTAGCAAAGGAAAGCTGAGAAAACTGGGAAGAAGAGCAAGAGCTGCAAGAAGAAGAAGGGAAGAAAGAGCTGAGAGGAACATGATGATGATGAATACATTGAAGCTCAATGTATTCTCCCCTTGTTATTGAAGAAACAAAGGGTTTGTTCTCTATGAAGAAGACGAAGCAAACCAGAGGAAGTCACTGTATTCTTTCCTTGTTATTGCAGAAACAAAGAGGAGGAGGAGCGAACAGGAAGGGATTAGAAGAAGTTGAAGTCATGTAAAAAGAAGAAAAATTGTTCCTTTTCTCAAGAAAAACGGGGACAAATTTTGATAGCTAAATGTCATTGTTTTCGGGTTTGCAATTTTAAATTTTATTTGTATTTTTAAGTGTTTGATGAATTGAGATTAATTTACAACTTAGATATCCAATATTTGTTTTTGTTTTTTTTTAACTTAACTGGTAAAATTTCTATTCGTTTTGTTCTCTAAATTACTTTTTTACAAAACAGTTAACTAATGACCAGCATGGCTTGAGGTTAGGTTTTTCCTTTTTGTTTCCCTTTTTGGGAGAGCTCTTCTTGTTAGAATGTTGCAAAAGTTTGAGTTAGAATTAATGGTGCATTGTAAGTCATGTGGTAAATCAAAAAATCCAAATCGATAGATAATAGAAGTGTTTATGAGGCCCAAGAGCCTAGTATGTCTGTCTGAGCACGTCAAAAAAATATCCAGTTCTGTTCAAAAAAACCAGTCCAAAGAAGAAATGGACATTTTCAGGTTGGGCTAATCATAGGCAGGGCGACCCGGCTTGTATCCTTGCCTGAAATATATGTATAATTATTTATATTATAATATATATTTTTTTTCAAAATTATGATATATATATATAGTGTAATATTAATATATTTTATTTTATTATATTCCAATACCCAAAACAAACATTACTTCCTTATATTAATAGACTTTATATTTTTAAAATTCTAGTATATATTTTAACTTTTCTAAGTATTATCATTGTCTTTTAACTTTTTCAGGTTAATATTACTTCATATGTCATGAAATGATACTAATTATCTAATTCGAATGTGATATATAGATCTTTATAAATTATATTAAACCATAAGTTAATAATATAATTGAATATGTTAATATAGCTTGCATTCTTTTTATATGCTTCGTCATTTTCTCAATTTTGTGGAGATTGATGCAAATCATTTGATCTTTAAGGTTTTGCTTACAATTTTTTATTGTATTGTTTTTAATAATTATAGATGTTGTTTAATTCTTTAAGCATAGATATTTGTTAAAATATATAATAGTATTTTAAATTTTATGACTCAAGTTGTAAATTTGGACAAAAAAAGCCTGCCCTACCAAGCTCGTATTAGCCCAACCTAATATTTAGTGACAAGTATACATTTACTTAATAATATCCTTTTCACTAAACATACTACTTATGAAAATTGATGTCAAGATCTACTAAGGCTCTTCTCTCAAAAAAAAATCTAGAAGGGTAAGCCTATATACACTAAATTAAAATTAATTGTCCCATATCTAAATGAATTTTCAGAGCTTAACCTATTATTGCAATTCATTTTTCATAATAACATACAACAAGAGAATTTACCTTTAAATAATACTCCTCCGATCCTTAATATAGGACCCAATTCTTGAGTTGGTTTTGGTCCTAAATATAAGATCCATTTCTCATATTTATCAATTTTCTCTAAATTATCCCTATGGATACTCCCTCAACCATAATCAAGTAGAAGAGAGAGAGAAGGTATTAAGAAAGATGATTATGGTGTTTTAGGAAAAATGTGTCACTTTTCCTATACTTAACTAACTTACCTAACTTCCTTAATATAATCAAATTAGTTAAATGGGTCTTATATTAAGGACCGGAGGAGTATATCTGCTTCAATATAATTTTATTTCATCAATTCAATTACAGCAACTTAACTTAGTTTGAAATAAGAAGTCTTATGTTAGAAATGACAAGATTCTTATGACCAACAACAACAAAAAAAAGCAATATGGCTATGATAACAACTATTTTTCAAAGTTAATTTATTATTTTTAATTACAAATTTATTAAATCAACACACTAAACTTGTTATTTTCAAATAAAAAATTGTTATTTAAAAAAATTTATTATTTCCAATTATCAACTTATTAATTAACATTTTACCTTAGATGGGATAACAAATTTTTACTTGAAAGTAACAACATTTATTGTTAAATTTATAAGATATTCTGACACAGATGCGATTGCAGCTGCCCTCAGCCGCAGAACTGACTCAATTGAAAGGCACGTTGAAAATTCATTGCCAAATATAATACTGCATAAAGAATGAATGATTTGAATAAAACAAACGATACACAATAAAACAAGTGCATTAATTCTCACTGCAATCACCTTGTCACAAATTCCGAACGCGCATTTGCCACAACCGAATCCGCACATGGGAGTGGCCCATATGCATAGACACGCAAACTAGGATGGTGATGTAGCTATGCAGAACGTAACAAAAAAAAATGAACATAAAACTAAATGGTGCAGAGAAAATGCAACGCTCAGGCCAAAATAAGAAAGGAAAATGATAAGGAAATACGCTCCATCAAACAGGGTTATTCTCCTAGAACATTAAAAACATGCAAATGAAAAATAATCCTTTCACTCAGGGAAAAAAAAAAGTCGAGAGAAACAAGTTTTTTTCCCTCCTGATAGTGAGAGAAAGGAAGAAAGAGAAATAGGAAGTGTTTAGGTGAAAAAAAAAATTATAATTTTAAAAGTACTTTTACAATATACAAAGCAAATATGTGAAAGAGTTTCTCTTGATTTATAAAAAAATGCTTATGAAAATCACTTTTTATTAATCCAAACACCCCCATACTTTATTAGACTGGCCAAATCTTCTATGGAGAGAGCGCATTCCTTGCAAAACACCCACCAGAGTTGCAATCACATCTCTGTCAAAAAGGAGGAGGACAGAGAGGACAAAGAGAGGGAGAGGAAGAAGAAAAGAAGGAAAGAGAATGAAAGGATAAGATAGAAGAAAGAGACAAAAAGAGGGTACTTTGGTTTTTTAACCATCATTTCATATTTATAATTTAAGAACGGGCATTTTCAAACAATTATGTTAATTTAGGAACCCATTTTACTATTTGATATTTTCAATATTTTTTTTGCTATTTTCTCTAACATTTATTTAACAGTGATAACAACAAGATAAACAAAAAGAAAAGTGATTATACGACTATCAAAGCATCCTTATATGGTAACCCAAAAAAAAAAGGAGCCTAATATAATATTTTAACCAAACAAACAAGGACACAAGATTTGCAACCAAAGGCTAAGTTTGTCATCACAAAAGCTTCAGGAAGTTTAGTCATAATAAACAAGCTAGGTTAGTAATTTAGAACCTAGGTTCATCAAAGGCGGGGCCTATTTTGTTGTAATACTGAAGATGCAGGAGCATAAAGAGTAACAAAGTGCATCATCACCTTTAAGCTGCAGATGGGCCATGGAGGTTTGGTGGTTACTAGTACCCTTTGTTTCTCCAAATGGATTCTTTCACTACTCCCAAGAAGCCAAGAAAAGCACAAAATATTACATGCCATAGAGGCAGACATAGAATGTATTCAGAACTCAGAAGTCAAGACCAATATACACAAGAGTTAGAACTCAGAATGGAATTGATTTCAGTCCATGCGGACTACGGAGATATGATGTGAAAGTAATGTTACCAGATAATAATAATCAGTAAGAATTTCCAAAGCTAAAAATTGAAGACGCTTTGTAATTTGTCAGATTAAACAACACATTGTTATCAACAAAAAAGAGTTGGGCAAGAAGGGAACTTCATGGGAAGCCCAAATCAGAGTCACGTGAGGAGGAGCAAGAGATCAGTGCGCAAGGAAATGTGGAAGCTCAGGGAAATAATGACAACAAGTTGGTTATGAAAATGGGTGAGGATGATTTGTGTGATTGCCTTTCTGGTCCCATTCTTAGGAAATATTCATCTGTGGCTCTCTTCTTCCTCTTCTCGGCTTTGCTCTGTATGTACTTACTTCTGCAATTTCCTTCCTCTTTTTTTTTTTTTTGGATAACAAGGCAAGCTAGGTCTGAAAAGTGTACAAAACGGTAACCATCTACCCAGTGGAGTCACCCTCACGAATAGCGCTCTCCAAATCTAAGTGGAGCTGGTTCAAACAAAATGTCAAAAGAAGAGCTGATAATATAGGTTGAACTGTTAAAAATGACGGGTTAGAGTTGGCAAAAAGCCAACCTGCTAATAAACGAGTCTTTTTAACCCGCACCGCTCGGTTTGCAACTCCCGTGTGTTAGCTCGCCAGTCTAAGGACTAACCCGCATTTATTTTTTTTGTTTTTTTAAATTTTTTAAATTTTAAATTATTATATATTATATCCTATTTAAAAATAAAAAAAAAGCCTATATAATTTATTTGATGCTTTCAATCAAATATTTCAAGAAAAAAACAAAAAAAAATTTTAATTATTTTTGGATATTGTATAAGGAAAAATATTAAAAAGTACAAAAATTCAAAAAAAAAAAAAAAGAATAAATAAGTGTTGGCGGGTTAGGATTAGCTAATAGTTAACCTACCTTTAAACAAGCCTTTTTAACCTGACTCATATGGATTCAACCCGTCATGAGTCAACCCACAACCTGCAGGTTGGCCCATAGTCAAAGGAGATCCACATATAAGTAATATTTCCATGGGCTTTCCTAGCAAGACAATCAGCACATTTCAAAGCTTCTCGATACACATGTATTATCTCTAGATCCCAATCGCCGGAAATGAAAGATTTGATTTCCATAATCTCCCCACTCGGAGGATGTGTCACTCCACAGTCATTCATCACCAATTGGAGAGCTTCTATTTCAATTTCCTTCCTCTACTCTGCTATTTCTGCTGCATCAAAATATTTCCAGTGATTTGTATGCGTATACCTATGAACTAAACGCGGTACCTGTGCTAATAATTTTATTGTAAATTTCAATATCGAAATGCCAAACTAATATTACATCAGAAATTAAATTTTAGATTTTGTGAAGAAGTGAAATGATAAAGTGAATCGATGAGAGACTCTAAATATCAAAACAAGATGATGCTCAGTAATTTTAATGACCTCAAATGCTCCTTAATTAGAATAGTGTTTAATAAAATCCTATGAATAAAAATCGTTAAATTTTGAATCCCTTAAGAAATTGTGATAATCTGAATTTCAACAAACCACCTAATTAAAAAACTAATAAATTGCTAAATATTAGGTTATTATCATTTAATTACTATGTGAAACTGGATAATTACAAGGGTTAAAGTTAAGAGTGGAAACAAGCCAGGCCTTGCTCTTAACAGGCCAGGCCTGTTTTGAAGCCTATTAGCCTGAGTCTGGCCTGTGGCCTATTATAAGTTTATTTTTCAGCCTGAGCCTGGCCTGTATAAAGGCCTGGCCTGGCCTGAAGCCTGTTAAAAGGCTTATATTTTTAAAAAATTTAAATTATAATTATTATTTTTTTAAAAAAGCTCAGATTAAAAAAAACGTACATAATAATTAAATTTTTAGTCTTATCTTTTATTTAAATTTTAGTATCATAAGTACTATTTTAAATCTTAACTATAATTTATAAGAATATTATTGAAAACTAATTGTAATTATATGTTAAAATTTGGAATAAGACTACTTTTAAATACACACAAAAAATTAAAATTAAGACAAACAAATAAAGAGAAAAAATACTAATTTTATAATGAATAAAGAGGGTATCATACTGTTTATCAAAAAAAAAAAAAAAAGAGGGTATCATACTTAAATTAACATAATACGTAAGTTAGTTAATTTATCATTCTTGGAACAAAATTTTTCTTTCCTATTTTCTTTATATTTTTAAGATTTAAAAATCACATTATTTATTGATATTATTATTTTAAATTATATTTTTATCTTCACTTGTCATCTAGACTTCAAAATCTAAGAAAAGATTAAGCTATTAACTATATATTAAAATTAAAAAATAAATTAAAGAGCACATTAACAATAATAGCATTAATTAATTTTTTCATATATTATAATTATAAATCCCTAACAAGCCCAGACCGGCCTAATAGGCTTAACAGGCTTTTCAAAAAGCCTAAGCCTGGCCTGTTTAGTTAAACAGGCTTTCAAACAAACCTGAGCCTGTCTTTTTTGGGAAACAGGCCAGGCCAGAGGCCCCTGACAGGCCGCTTGGCCTGTTTCTACCCCTAGTTAAAGTCAACATCCTAAAATAATTACAAGGGTTAAAGTCAACATCCTAAAATATTTTTCAAAGTGCATTTAGCATTTAGCGCCCTAAAATGCTAGTAGTTCACCCCTCCTATTGTATTAAAAATTGATCAATCCCACCCCAAGCTACTAATTGCCCAACATCTCGTTCAACCAAAAAAAAAAATTACAACACACGTGTAAATAGGGGAAATATGGTATAATCCTAATTGGAATTTGTAAAAAAACTTTTAGCAATCACAATCTTGTCTGATACTACCCTGGTCTTATTTATAAGGTAAAGAAAGAATATAAAATTTACCTTTCATTTATTAGTGTTGATTTTATTTATATGAGGTATAATGTGTACTAAATAAGAATAAAGTTAAAAAGTTATTGAATTTTAAATAAGAGTTAATGAAATTTGAGTTTTTTTTTCTGTGTGAAGTGAAATATGTTGAAAGTGACTTATAAATAGGATCAGAAGAATCTCATTCAATTAATAAGTTGTTTAGGAAAACTTTTTTTCCAATAAATAAAGACTTAGAATAAAATAAAAATATATTGAAATTAGTATATAATATAACATATTTATATACCTCCAACATAAACAAAATAATGTTCGAAACAAATAACTTTAAACGACTAACTATAAGCAAAGAATGCCCAATAATGATCCTTTTAAATAGGTTTACAAAAAGAAAAACCAAAACAAAGAATTTGTAAACGGATTTTTATTGTTATCAACAAAAATTAAAATTAATCTATAATTTGAATTGGTTTAGTCCAACAGAATACATTTAGATAATTATTTTTTCAAAAAGAATTTGATAGACACAAATCATCACACATTACAACTCACCGAAACAAACACAAAGATAACCTTCCAACTCATCATCCAAATAAATTCATAGATCAATAACTAAAATCATTAACTTTTTTTTTTCTATACATTACTTTTTTTAATTTTTAAATAATCAAATTAAATTAAAATAGTACATTACTAAAACTTGGAAAAGGCAAAATGGTATGTTAAATATTAATAGAGTTCTAACACTACAACAAATGAAATTGGAAAAATATAAGAAAACACATAAAAAAAACAAAAGAAAAGAAAAGAAAAGACATGAATAGCTCTAACAACTACAGAAGAAATGTGACAAAGCAACTTGAAGGTATCTCTATCTGGAATAACTTTAGAAGATGCCACTTTAGATGAAAAGTGAATAAAGCAACACAAAGTATTTCCAAGTTAGGCTTGAAATTGCGATTGGAAAAACCTACCCTTTTCTATCCAATTTCTTTGAAGACTTATCTGTGCACAATTAATTACATATTAATAATATCTTTTCAATTTTAGTTCCACACACTTCATCTGATGTAATTTTATATTAACCAAATATAATGTATATAATAGAAGATCCATAGATAAGCATATATCATCATGACACTCAAATACTTAAATAAAGAATTCTAAAAGACGAGAATAAAAATCTTTGTTTTTATTAAAAAAACCACAGAGATCAAAGGGGAAAAGCTTAAACAGTGACGAATCCAAGAGGAAGGTAAGTGAGATCCTTTGGAAAAAATAAAACTTGAAATAAAACTCTAATTGAAAAATTCAAATATAAGCAGGATAATAAGCAATTAAATTTTGAATCATCTAATGAATCGTCATAACTACTCAATTTATGCAGCAAGTTTAAATTTAATCAATGAAGCAATAAAAAATAATAAATATAAATAATAAACAAAAATAGGCGCAATATTCTTTTTTCATTTTTCTGTGCATTAATTCATAAAAAAGGAAATTCTCCCCTAAAAGATAATTTTATTTCATATAAACCAGCCAATTAATAAAATGATAATCTCAATAATTAATTTTAGGTTAAGCACATAAATATCAAAGAATGCCCTTGAAGTAATGGCTGATTTTATCTATTATTATTGTTATTATAAACATTTATAGCTTGAATCTCCGAAAAAATCGCAATAGATCGGCCATTGTGTGCATTTATTTATTTACTTTATGAAACACGATAATTACAACACTAATCTCAACAAAATAATTAATCTCCAGATTAATAAACAAAATAATTAATAATGACTTCCCTTCTTAGGCTCCAAACTTTGGCTTACTAGACAATAAATCAAATTAATAACTTAGGGCCCGTTTGGTTCAACCCCATTGCAGACATGCAATGGTAATCACAATTGCATTACCATAAATAGGTTGTTTGGTTGCTTTTTTGTTAGGTAATGGAGTTTACAATGACAATGATGATTACCAAAAATTTGGTAATGCTCATTCAAACCTCACCCCCTATGAATGAGTATTACCATCTATGACAATATTTTAAATGTCTTTTTTACCCTGATATCTAAAATGAAAAGACACAAAATAGCTCAGATCAAATCTTTCCCTCCTCTTTCCTTCCGCTTCTTCATCTTTGCCTCCACCCTCCCTCCTTCCCTACCATGCTGGCGTCCACATCGAGATCACGCCCCTCCTCCTCCCCCAGGTTCGAAGCCATGAAGGTACCCCTTGCTAGCATCACTCATATTCATCGTCGCTCTCCCCCTCTTTTGATGTTAGCAGAGCTACCATCTCTGATGTCAGCCTCTTTGAAAATACAAGTGTCGGCCTCTTCAGATTCGAGTACCACCAAAAACTCACGACCACATCTCCATCTCCGACTTCCATGGTTGCACCTACTGTCAACAAGTTTTACGTTTTTGTTTCATATTCGAGTTTTGGATCTGATTTGTATGTTATGGGGTGCTACATTTGAATGTTTATTGTTAAAAAGAAAAGGGAGATTGTGTATGAACCTTGCTTCTGCCATGGGTGAAAATCGAAGGAAAGGGGAAGAGGAAGGAAGAAATTGTACAGGGACATGTTGGTCATTACATTCTGTTTTTAATATGATTAAATATAAAAATTAAATTTTCTGCAACATTCTTAGATATCAAACCAAACAGATTCATGGTAACGAGTATTACATGTCATTACATGGCAATCCATTGCATCACAGTCGTGTGGACGTATGCAATTGATCCAAACGAGCTCTTAGTTAGAAAATAAATTGATGGAAAAGGATCAAATATTTGATCACCTTTTTAACTGAAAAAAAAAAATCCCTTGAACATCCACACCAATGTCAAATAATGCTCTTCAAAGAAATACCTATTTTATCTATTATTCTAAGAATTTAAATTTTGAATGCTCCGACAAATTGCAATGACTTCTCCATTTAGAAGTGCTCTTCAAGTGGGATTGGATAAGCTCCCCGATTGGAAGTGAAATTTGGCCTTTCTCTCTTCCAATATGATTGTAATGACTCTTAACAATCAGCTCGCAATTCATTTCTTCCAAGCGCTGCCCCATGATCATTCCTACAGTAAGAACCCACAAAAAAAAAAAAAAAACGAAGACACATAAAGCAGTGGAAATAGAATGACACATCAACCAACAGTGTTTGGATTCACTTGAAAATGACCTATAAGCTTCTCATAGACCAAAACCCAGATTGAACAATTTTTGTTCCGTTTGGTTTCACTTTAGGCCCATCTTACTTTTAAGCTAAAAATAACTTATTTTTCGTAATTAGCACAAGCTAATGAAAATTACTTTTGACTTTTAAAATTGTGCTGATTGGTTTGTAAAAGAGAAAGTGAGTAAAGGGGTGATGGACAACGTCTGAATTTGGGGAAAAAAATAGCCAAACTAACATAAGAAAATGAGAATGAGAATTCTTAGATTAATCAAACTCTTTTAATTAATGTTTTTTTATCAAGAATAATTTTCCAATAAATAATGTCTAACTTGTTAAAGTTATTTTTCATTTTATGTTTACATAAATAGTTTCTTATAATATTTCAAATTTTTTTCAATATATTTCATTCATTAAGTACAAAAACACTTAAAACTTATTTATGACTTATGAAAAAACAGCTTTTTAAAATTAAAAACTATTTTTGGCATTATATTTATATTGTTCTTATGCTTTTTTTATATATCATTTGTGCTTCCTAATTAGGTTTTAGTTACTTACATGAACACGTTCATGACGCAATCAGAACCAAATTGTACATAACGTATCAGTTAATTACTTATGTAATATTATTTCATTTAACTTTGTGACAATACTATGAATTTTAATTTAAAATTATTTTATCTATTAAAATTATGTTTTGCTTTACATTTGTAATAATTTTTTATGATATCCCTAACGTTTTAAAGTATACTTCAGCCATGAAATTCCGTTTCTTTATATTAAAATAATTTAAATTCATTGTATTATGTAAATTTGTTTTTTTAATCATTTATCATTGTTTAATAAAACTCATACTTATTTAAGTAACTTTACAAACTAAGCTTACTAATTTAATTTTTACCCAATTTAACTGTTTCAAAAGTCAAATTAATAATATGCTATTTTTCTAATTATTAATCCAAACGGAACCCAAATATGTGAAGTAAAATACTGAGAGAGGGCACATACGATGGCGAAATCAACAGACAGGGAGCAAAGTGTGGAAACAAAAAGATCACTGTCATGAGTGGGATAGATCAACTCTCGAAGAACCGCAAATAGTAAAAATTATCTCATTATGTACCCAGATAACTCACCAAAAAGAATTAAACAAACTTCCACTGTTTACAATCAAGTTGTCTAGATTGAACACTAAGAAGCATCTTTAACACCTGGCCAAAGAAAACGAAGTACTGAATGGACAAGAAAAGTGAAAGAAGTAGAACAATAATGGAATAAAAAGGGTTATCAGAGTGGAGAAAAAACCGTGTTCTGCCAAGAGCAGCAGAGCCTCATAATCAGCAACACCGGCGTAATCTCTTAAGTTCCTAAAAGATCAGTCCAAGTCAGGCACTTGAACCGCTGAAGGTTGACCCAAAGAAATCAAAGACGAGAAGCCTTCAAATAAGGAAGAGAAACAATAGGCAAGAGAGCATAAAGTGAAATCAGAGAAAGACCGGACAGAGAATACCTATTCCTGCTCCATCAATCTCCAAAGATTAGAATAAGCGATGATATGAAAAGCAAGGGCAAAAATCGAAGAACCATTGCAGAAATCGATCCATTGAAAAAAGGGCAGAAGTTGAAGAACCGTGTGGATACATTTTTTCTTGGTTTACGAGGAATTCGATACGTTTCGGATGCTCTTGCTAGATCCCATGAGACATACAAGCGAAGCACATGTGGACGGCTAATGCTTGGCGAACCAATAAATAATGGAACCAGAAGACAAACACATGCATCAATAATTGAATGACATGGATCAATAGATGAGGACCACGTGGACCAATTACAAAATAGCTACAAGGTTCATAAGGTTTATATAGGTTATAAAAAAAATTGAAAAGATAAACGTTACAATACAGCAAAAAAATACATTATTTTATATTTAGACTGAAATGATAAATAAAATTCAAAAAATTTAAAATAATAAGTAGAATTTATTTATTAAATGATAATCGCTGTTGTGAAACTCGCGAGTTGATTCTCTGAATTTAACGTTTTTACGTTTTCAGATAACAAAATCATGTCGAATTGTTCTTAAACTCGTGATAACTATAAACTCGGTTAAACTTATGAGTTCATTTATCGAGTTTACTATTTTTACGCTTTTAGCTTACAAAATCATGTCAACTACTCGCTCTTAAATTTGTGCTAAATTTTTTAATTTGATTATGTTTAGTGACTTTATATATGATTTTTATAGAAATTTTTTTGTTGAATATGATAAATTGTGAACATTGATAGATATAATTTCAACTATTTAAATTTAAAATATATTTAAATGAAACTGTTCTTGTTTTTTATATATTAATTATTTGATTATATACTTTTAATATCAGTTTATTAATAAAAGTAAACTCTTACGAGTTTACCATTCGAGTTTACGATCCGAGTTTATATCATTATCATGAGTTTGTTTAAACTCGTGAGTTTGACAACTTTGATGATAATTACAATAACATAAACTTTGGAGAGAAAAAGGGGGTTAATGTAACTTTGAGCCTCTCAAATTTTGTCTTTTTTTTAGTTTTGGTCTTTCAAGCTTCAAACAATAGATTTAAGTTCCTTAACTTTCTTTTTATTTAAAACATTGATCTCTATAATTTAATAAATACTTGGACTATTTTGCCCATAGAGAGACTTAAACCTATGGTTTCAAAATTGAGGGACCAAAAAATAAGGACAAATTTAAGAGACCAAAAATTATATTAACTAAAAAAAAAAAAGCTTGTACTCCTCAATCAAAGCAGCCTGATGTAACATTTTAAACATGAAGAGGCTTTAAAATTTTAACCAAAGGTATACCTAAAAAAAAAACAACAATTTTAATTTTGTTTATTTTAAATCAAAGGTATAGGACCTTAGGGTGTGTTTGGTTGGGGGGGAGGGGAGGGGAGGGAAAATGAGCCCCTCCCCTCATTTGGTTAAAAATTTTGGAGGGGAGGGAAGCTAAAATGTCCCTTCCCCTCCCCTCCCTCCCCCCATTTTGGCTCCCCTCCAAACTAGGGGTTTTGGAGGGGAGCCAAAATTTTGGACCATTATGCCTTTATGGTTTTTTTTAATATTCCACTTCTACCCATAAAATATATTATTATAATATTTATTTCAAATAAAAAATATATTATCCTAAGTAAAAAAAAAAAAAAATATACATTATTATAATTAAAAATATATTATAAAAATTATTTAAAAATAAAATTATTTAAATAAAAAATTATAATATTATAAAATTAATTTTTTTATAAATATATTATTTATTAAATATATTTTAAAGCTGGAAAAAAAGATAGCCTAAAGAAAATAAAATTTCATTTTTCTTAGAGCATATAAAATTTGTTAATTTGATTATTTTAAATATATTATTATATTAATTAGAATGAAAAATTACTATACCAATTTTTTAATACACATATTAACATGATAAGACTGAATTTTGATTAAATTATATAATTTAAATTAAGATGTAAATTAATTTATATAATATATCAATAAAAAACATAAACTAATATGTAAGGGTAAAATGGTAAATTGATTATTACTATCCCTCCCCTCCCCTCCTTGAACCAAACAAGGAATCATTAAATACCCTCCCCTCCCCTCCTTTTTAATCAAACCAAACAAGGTGAGGATGAAACCTCCCCTCCCCCTCCCTACCCCTCCCTCCCCCTCCCTTCCCTTCCCTCCCCTCAAACCAAACCGGCCCTTAAAGTCGTCGTCATTCAAACTTTAGACGTATTTTTCGTTTTTCTGATTACATTGAGGATGTTAATTTGTTGAATATGGACTGTGATTATGCGCACCCTTTTTGGAGAATAGCTTGGAGAATAGATTTTTGGGAGAATAGATTTTGTAAAGCATAGATTTTGTAAAAAAGTAATTTTGATAAAGTGAGAGTGTTTAGATAGTTGTTATCAAAAGCACTTTTTATATGTGCTAATTACTAAAAAAAGACATAAATTAATATGATAATTACCTAACAGATAGATTTTATACTATATTTTAATTTGAAAGAATAAAATTATTAATAATATATTTTTTACCAACATAATTAATGACATATAAGATAATGTAAGTAATAAATAATTAATATGTGTATATATATTTATAAAATATAAGATTAGATATGTATATAAAAAAATAATTGAGGGGTATTAAAGTCATATTATCATTAAAATCTACTATGACAAGCATAATCATACTCTCCAATTTGACCCAAAAGTAAAATGGATTCACTTTTTCTAAAACCATGGTTTTGAGTCCAAAACCATGATTTTGGTCTCAAACCATGGTTTGTTAATTTTGTCCTCTGTTTGGTAATTTTTTTACCCAAATCATAATTTGGAATGTTATCCAAACAGGCCCTAGGACCTGCTTAGATAAAGCGAGATTACTGATTTATGCATATTGGCAGGCTGTGACCAATTATACCCTTAAAGTTGGTAACCCTAAGGCTGACTAGCTTGCCAAGCATTCTCACATTTTACTATTAGAAGGGAATAATTGCTTCTTCTTCTTTTTCTTTTCTTTTATCACGCTGCATCTTTTCTTTTCTGAGATAAATGATGATGACGGAAGCTTATTTCCAGCAATTTTTTTTTCTTTTTGTGTTCTCCGATTGTAAATTAATGATATTTAGTTTTAATTTAAAAAAAAAACTTTAGAAGTTATTAGTAACCAACAACTCAAGTTCAATACAATGGTCCCCATTATGTAGCATAAATATTGCAATGGCATGAATAACAAAATATTTGTCACGAGTACCATGTTGAGAAATCTCAAAAGTGAAATGTGGCTTATAAATTTAAAGAGTTCTCTCCCTTCCAATAAGCTAGTATTTTGGAATAAGCTCTTTCTCTTGGATTTGGAATTATTTTACGCAAGTCATGGATTGGCGGTTGGTACCCTTTCTAAACAAGCACAAAACATTCCTTAGTATAAAAGCAAACGCAGAATGTCACAAGTCAAAACTACCCCTCCGGTCCTTAATATAAAATCTAATTGATAAGTTAATTTTAGTCCTAAATATAAGACCTATTTCTCATATTTGTCAATTTTTTCTAAATTACCCTTATGGATACTCTCTCAACCACAATCAAATAAAAGAGGGAGAAAGGATATTAAGGAAGATGATTATGGTGTTTTAGAAAAAGCATATCATATTTCTTATAATTAACTAACTTACCTAACTTTGTTGATCTAATTAAATTAATTAAATAAGTATTATATTAAGGACCGGACAAGTAATATACATGTGCATGTACGGATTTAACATACAAGTGATGTTACCACATCCCATCAGTAAAAATTTCTGAAGCTTTGTTTGCCTCAACTACTGGCATTCTAGATTTGCTTGTGATGAAACCCAAGCTTAAAGCGAAAAATAAAACCAGAAAGAATCTGGCAGAGTGTAGCTCCAACCAGAAAAGCTACAAAGAAAATAAGGGTTTAGTCACTGTATAGTCACTGGTTCTTGCCATTGGCCCATTAGCTATCCATCAGCTTGCAAGGCAACTGACAACTTCAGTTTCTTTTACAAAATCGAAAGAGTTAATTACAGCATAATAGCCACCTAAACTTTTGGAAGATAGCCGTGCAACTTATTCCACCGCTTCAGTGAAGAAGCAATGTAGTTCAGTAACTCGCAATGCTCACATGTGTGAATCAATCTTTAAGGCGTTGGAACTTGGAAGCTTTTTACTCCTTGTCCTTGGATTGGCATCTTCTAACTGCTTGATAACATCTCTCATTGTGGGTCTCTTGTGTGGATTCTTCTCTGTGCAACTCAAAGCCAGCAAAAGCACTATGGTAACTCGTCCAAGTGCATCTGACTTCAAAACCTCCTCTGCAAGGCTTGAATCAACAATTGTACTAACGGCTCCTGTTTCCCTCCATTGAGTTCTGACCCAAATTCCTATCTCAGTTCCATTCATAAATGATGGATCTACTTCCTTCTTTCTAGTTATCAACTGAAGCAAAATTATCCCATAACTGTAAACATCAAACTCCCTGGTATTTGCTGTTGTATATGTACTCTCTGCCACGGTTTAATGGGAACATGTTATTTTATGCAAGCGTTCAGAAGTATGAAAGAGAAAGAGAAGCTTCACCATGAGTAAAATAAGTACCTGGTGTTATATACCCTTGTGTTCCTGGAACTGCTAAAGATGGTGTTGAAGAAGACTGATCCAAAAGCTTGGCAATACCAAAATTAGCAATGCAGGGATCCATATCAGAATCCAGAAGTATATTTTTAGGTTTGATGGCACAGTGCACTATGGCAGGATGACAATCATAATGGAGATAAGCCAACCCATGAGCAATTCCAACGGCAATCCTATACCGGACATTCCACTCTAGGCATGGCAGTGGATTCTTTTCATGCAAAACATCATGAAGATTTCCATTTGGCATGTAATTGTACAAGATCAGACAGTAGTCCTTTTTAAACAAAAAGTCTAGCAATCTGACTAGATTTGGGTGCCTAATCTTTGCAATGATTTCAATTTCTCTGGCTATCTTTACAATCTTTCTTTTGTTACCAGCAAATGCAACCTTCTTTACAGCATAAACAAGGGATGCTCCCAGTGAATATTTGTAGACAACACCATGAGCTCCTCTGCCAATAATATTTGAATTGTTCAATTTTTCATCGTGCGCCATCACTTTGTGAATAATTGGGTAAGAACCTCTATTGGCAGTGATCTTGACTTCCTCCTTGGGGATTGGAAATAGGAGCATAGAAACGTTTAGAATAAAAAGGAAGAATGGTAGCAACTCAGAATTTAAGGATGCTTAATGAAGAAGATGAACGAGTAAAAGAAAGAGAAAGCACTCAACAATTGTTTTTGATGTTCCAACGTAATTGGTATTACCAAAACAATTACTCCCTCTAGTCCTTATCACAAGACTCCTTCTAGAAGAAATTTTTGGTCCTTTTTATAAGATCCTACGCTAGTTTCAATGAGCATTAAATATTTTTTCCCTCCATTATATGCCCATATTTAACAAGGGTAGTGAGAAGGTAGAAATTAATATGATGTTGGAATTTAGTGTAGTTAATGAGGGTAATATTGCAAATCACTTAAATTTTATGAGAAATTTAATACTTTTAAATGTTTTATCAGTATGTGTGAATTGGTTAGCAATCTCTTATAATAAGGAGCAGAGGGAGTATAAGCTTCACAATAACCTCAGACTCTTATGCTCAGCCTATTCTTTTTGTTCCTTGTAAGGTCTTCTCAAAATAATGCTATTCAAGAGTAAAGCTGGTTTTGCAAAACTATTTTCAACATAATCCTCCCACACCAAAACCCTACTAATTTGAAGAGGAAGTATTTATTGGACACTTTGAATTCATCTGCAAGCAGTAACATTGAGACAAATAATGTGAATTTATTATGGGCTTATGAGCAGTTGTTGCCTGTCTAAATCAATTTACCTGGAAAAATATAGAGGCTGCTGCAGCAGCAAGTAAAACCCCCTAGATGAAACGCTCTGTCATGCTAAATGAAAATTCCTGTACCAATTAGACAAACATAAGACCACGGCCCTTTCAACAGCTTGAATTTCAAGCCAAGATTTCAATTCCTTAAATAAGACGAAGTCATGTTTCATGACCAGTTCAGTTGAGAGCAGAAACCTAACTGGATCAGAAATATAGCAGAAAGGAATCTTGATCGCTGAAAAACTAGAGAATATATATGACACTTTGGACACAACTCCTACCTGGATCAGTGGGCGTTTCAAAGAATTCGATGACATCCCTCATTTTCAGTCTCTTTCCTGGATCTGTCTCAGTACAAATTAGAGCCACCAAAAGCACTTTGATGAATTGCACCTTTACGTCTAAACCTGAAAGCTCCCTTACAAGGGATGAATCAACAATCTCTTCAAGTTCATTCGTTCTCCTCCATACAGATTTAAACCACCCCACCAAAGTGGTTTCCTCTTCCAAAAACGAGGAGTCTAATACTTTCTTTCTAGTTATCAGCTCAAGCAAAACTACCCCATAGCTATATACATCAAGCTCACAGCTGGGCACTACCATACATGCAATCTCTGTCATAAGGCAATGGAAGCATGTTAAATTATGAAGAAATTATACTTCTGATCTATTTTCATTTGCTTTCCTCTGTTGTTAATTCATCATCTGGTTAGATATATTCTTCGTATAGGATGAAAACTATCCCAGTTTTATTAAACATGATAGAAATAGAAAATTAATCCACTGAGTGCAGAACAAGAGCAATTACCTGGTGCCATAAAGCCACGAGTACCTATATGATATGCTGACCGTAGCCGCACCGTAGAAGAGGGTTGATTCAAAGCAATCGAAATACCAAAATCAGTAATACAAGGTTGCATATCAGAATCAAGGAGTATATTCTTTGGTTTGATGTCTCTGTGCAATATGGGGGGATCACAATCATGATGGAGGTATGCTAGTCCTTTTGCAATTCCAATGGCAATTTTATAGCGGACATTCCATGCTAAGTAGGGAAGCGGAACATTTTCATGTAAAACATCATGAAGGCTTCCATTTTCCATGTATCTGCTAATGGTTAGACCATATTCCTCACCAATCCGGGAGCCTAGGCATCTTGCCACATTTTGATGCCTAATCTTCCTAGTCATTTCAATTTCCCTGATCATGTTTGGTTTCCTCCTATTGCTTTGTGCAAATTTAACCTTCTTAATAGCAAAAACTCCAATATCAAGTTCGGCTTTATAAACAATTCCTTGCCCTCCTTCACCAATTATATGTTCATCATGTAGCTGTTCTGTAGCATCTAGTAGGTTAAAAATTCTAGAAAATCCTTCCTCGTTTGAAAACAAATCCTCTTGTCCTTCATGGTCACCATTGACCTCCCCATCAGATATTTGCATAAACCAGCGGATGAGAGTGACAGATGGGAGGCAAATTACAAATGACAACCAAATGACAAGCACTACGAATCCAAGTGCTATAAAGAAAATTGGTTTTTTATTGCCTTTGTGGTCTGTTGATTCAGAGTCGCTTTTGTAACCCGAGACAACATAGAGGCCAAGATTTCCCAAGAAAGATGATGGGGATCCCGTTACCCCTTCTGGTAAAGGACCAAAAAATGAGTTGTAAGATATATTGAATTTTGTTAATGAAAAAAATAAGCTAAGAGCTTGTATGTTTCCTGTCAAATTGTTCAGGGATAAATCCAGGCTTTCAAGCATCGACAAGCCATTAAATGTAGAAGGGATCACACCTGTTAATTTATTAGAACTCAGATTCAACTCATATAAGTGAATAAATGATCCAATTGATGGGCGAATTACCCCTTCAAACATATTTCCACCAAGTTGTAATTCGAGAAGCTGGGCATACTCTGAGAGGAAAAATGGGACAAACCCACTAAAATTATTATCGCTTAAAATTAATCTGCCCAAAACTGTCCAGCTCCTCATGCTTGATGGGAATGTACCATTAAGAAAATTGAATCCCACGTCAAATGTAAACATTTTGGTACAGTACATCAGTTGCAGCGGCAAAGTACCGACTAGATTATTGTGAGCAAGATTCAGAACCTGAAGGTTCAAAAGGTTTCCTAACTCTGAGGGTATAAGCCCTGTGATGTTATTTGTGGACAGAATTAAACCAATGAGATTTGTGCAGCTTCCCAAAGTAGATGGAATTTCTCCACTGATGTTGTTCTTGCTCATGTCCATGTACATGAGATCCTTATTACCTTCAAATTTAGTAATAGGCCCAGAAAGATTATTGTCACTGAGATCCAACCTTGCAAGAGTTGCACATCTTCCCAAATCTGGAGGTATGCCCCCTTGAAATTGATTATGACCTAAAAGCAGTGTGCGGAGTTGCTTTCCAAAACAAAGATTTGGGGGGATGCCACCAGTAAACTGATTATTCATCAAGTCCAGCTTCACTAAACTGCTATTGATTCCCAGGCTTTGAGGAATTGGTCCAGAGAATTGGTTGTCAAACAATGAGATGTTTTTCAGATGCTTGAGTTCTGTCATCTCTGAAGGTAATTTCCCTGAAAGGCTATTGTTATGAAGAAGGATATGCTTAAGACTCTGAATCTTCCAAATGGCAAGTGGAATTTCACCAGTCAAGTGGTTGAAATACAATTTAATGTCCTCCATTTTACTTAGGCTTCCCAATTCATTTGGAATGGCTCCTCCGAGTTGATTGGAATATAATTGTAACGACTTCAAAGATTTGCAATTACCAATTTCTGAAGGTATATTTCCTGACAAATGATTCTCAGAAAGATCAACGTACTCAAGCAGACGACAATTACATATCTGTGGGGGTATTGTACCTGAGAAACCATTTGTGGCCAACAGAAGTTTCTGCAAGTGAGTCAGCTGTCCGATTTCTGGCCCAAGGTGACCAAAAATCTGAGATGCGGTGAGGTTTAGAAAGACCACATTCTGGTAACGGTCACATTGTATCCCTGGCCATGAACAAGGGGTAGAATCAGAGGACTTCCATCTTGAATTTAAGGAAGGAGGCACGGAAGTCCAGCGTTTCAGTAGTGATAATAGAGTCAACCCATCCAAACTCAAGGTAGAAGTACCATAGAAAGAAGCAGACCAGCATAGGATAAATAATAGCAGCTTCATTGAGACTGAGATAGCAAAGGTTAAAGAAGAACAAAAAGTGCTTACTTTGCTGCAGCTTAGAACAAGTGCAAGTAATTGCAGAGGTGATGAAATGCGGAGCAGAGCAGGTTTCAGAGTAAAATCGTTGCTGGGGTCTTCTTTTCATCCATCACTCTTTGTTCCCCCTTGTTTTTGGGAGATTCTATATCAATGACATTTCTTTTTCTTGGTTCTGCAACATGCCCCATCTTCCACGCTTATCATTTTAGCTACCAATCGAAATGTGCCAAGCCTGTTTCCTTGAACTTTCGCGGGAGGAATGCACACAGATACTCACACGCATGCATGCACCCATGAATATGTGTGTGTTTTATTATCTAAATAAAATGAAAGATAAATTTTACAATACAGTCTTTTATAGCTAGAATGATATGAGAAATAGAAACAAAGTAGTTTTGAAGATAAAAAAGTATAATCTATTTTACATGGGAAAAAAATAAAATATCATCAAGTAATAACTACATTAACCTATAAATGAAAAATGATTGTACTCCCCACAAAAAATCCTAATATATTCTTGTGGTCCTATTTACAAGGTAAAGAGAGATTTTTTTTGTCTTATTTATAAGTTACCTAATTAAATTTTTAACATGAATGTATTGTTTTGTCATTCATTTATTATAGCATAGATAATTATTTTTTAAAAGATGTATTTATTAAATAGAGATAGAATTGGAAAGTTGTCATATTTTAAAGAGAGTTAATCCAGTTTAAGATTTTTTTTAATATATATTAAAATATACTAAAAATACCCTATAAATAAGATCAGAGGAGCAACACTTAAACAAGCAAGGGTGTAAAAAATTTTAACCAAAGGCATAGAACCTTAAAGTTGGAGGGATTTGAAGGAAAAGTGTAATATTTTGTCCTGTTCTACCTCATATATCCATAATTATCTTTAGTATTTCCAAATTACCCATCCTATTCCTTTCTTAGTTACTTTTGTCCTACTGCCTGTTCTCACTGCCCACACTCTAACTCCATTGCCCTCAACCTGCGGGGGGAGAGATTAATACATTTTCCCCCTTTTTTTTGGCTCAAAGGAAGAGATTAATAATAAAACAAATCAAAAGAGTAAATAAAAAAAATTGAAAATTTTGTTCACGAAAATAAGTTCAAGAGATAGAGAGAGTTTCTTATGCATGTAGCGTTTGGTACTTGACTTTTTTGAGAGAAAAAAGAGATGAATTTGACCAATTTAATAATTATAAAATTATAATTTTATATATTAAATATTACTATAATTTATTTATTAAATATTTTACGAGTTTGAAAAATACAATTTAAGTAAAATAAGAGTGAAATTATCTATATAAAAATATTTTCTCTCCCCTCTCCCCCTAACCAAAGAAGATGACATCAAATCCCTCCCCTCCTCTCTAATTAATTCAAACAAGATAATATTAAAACATAATGAACTAAGGTTTAAATTCCCGTTGGAAAAGATACTCACATTTAATACTCGATAGTACCTCTAATAGGATTGTCTCTAATAGGAGGATACCTATGTTTTAGTTTAAAAAAAAAATTATCTTCCCTCCTCTCACCTCGCCTCTCAAATCTCACCTATTAAAATCCCTCCCGTCTTCATCCCTTGATAAACAAGATTTCTCTAATAAGTCACTTAGTTTCGTTTTCTCCAAGTCTAACAGACTCTTCGGAGTTTGGCTGGTCATAATAAGTAGAACCCAGAGTTCACACAGACGGTCCCTACTATAGTGACTAACGTGGAAAAGAGGAAGCTTTCACATTGGATTGTTGACTACTTGGTTGATGTGGATTAAAATAGATATCCCTGTCAATGCCTCTCCATTTGCCTTCCTCAATCCGAAAATTTTAAAGTGACATCCCACTCTTCTAATAGGGCTGCCTTTACTCCACTGATCAAGATATTACCATTTTTCCCCATCCCCTGTGTCCTTGCGTAGTTGGACACCCTTTTTTTTTTGTACTGGTTGATTTAAAAATTATATATTAATTTATAAGAGTGGTGGATTAATTGGGAGAAAAGATAGATATAAACACTTTGAGATAATTTATTAACTTCTTTAATCTCTTCAAATAAATCAATTAGATCTTATATTAAATATTAAAGATAATATATAAAGAAAATATGCAGGTGCGTTCAGGTGCATGCATATTTCTTGGGTCCTTGTGCGATGCAAATCGCTATTACTTTATCCGCCATTCATGTATTTGTTAAATATATCATGATTTCCCCTATTTGTTTTATTTGTTCTTTATCTTTCCTTCTTTTCTCTCGGCTAACATTTTGTGAACCAAATGAACCCTAATTCTATCCATTGGGAAAATAAATCTTATCTAGCCAAAATAAAGGATAGTAAATCTGAAATGGCCAAGGATATTTCACACGATTTTTAGATATCTAACTTTAGAACAAGGATTAGAAAGGTACAATAACAGAAAATATATTCTTTTGAAATTAAAAATAAAGCAAAACAAGTAATTTTATGGATAAAAAACTATTATTTTTCCATAAAAACAATAAATTTATTGAATACTGAGGGAAACAACATTATAAACGGGGAAAAAAAAATTCCTATCGTTATCAAAGGAGCTTAATATAACATTTCTGACAAACAAGGGCAAAACATTTCCAACGAGAAGACAGAGCATACAAGAACTTTGAACTAGTCACCAAAACAACCGAGACTGTTGTCATAATAAAACAGAGTAATTTAGAACCTCTGCTCAACAAAGATTTGCCCTGTTATGTAGTAATATTGCAAGAGCATAAATAACAGAGATATCCCCTTCAAGCTACTGATAGGTCATGGTGGGTAGTCCCTTTCTTTTCCCAAAATGGTTCTTTGAATATCTCCTAAGAAGTCAAGAAAAAGGCACAAAACATTCCCCATCATAGAAGCAGACATATCAAGTCCCGACCTATATATACAAGCAATGTCATCTCCCCAATTCTAGTGCATGTGTGAATCAATTGCGCATTAAGTAGTTTGGAACTTGGAAGCTTTTCACATCTTGAGATAGCCATCCATGTCTTTTTTTTTCTTTCTTTTTTATTTTCAGACTCTGTTAATTCCTTCGTACTTTTGAATTTGAATTCAAAACCGACTAATTGATTGATAACATCATTCATAGTGGGTCTCATTTGTGGATCCACCTCGGTGCAGCTCAAAGCCAAGGAAAGCACTTCAGTGACCTGTTTGAGTACATTGGAATTTGAATTCAAAACCTCCTCTGCAAGGCTTGAATTAACAATTTTATGAATATCTCCTGTCTCCTCCCCCAGACCGACCCAAACCCCTATCTCAGTTCCCCCCATAAACGATGAGTCTATTGCCTTCTTCCTGGTTATCAGCTGAAGCAAAACTATCTCATAACTGTGCACATCAAACTCCCTAGTGATTGATGTTGCATATAGCTTTTTGGTCCCTGGCCGATATGGAAAGATGTTATTTTTATATGAGCATTTGGAAAAGGAAAAGAAAGAGAAGGTTCACAATAAGTACCTGGTGTGCCTAGAATAGATGAGGATGGCGTTGTAAAAGATTGAAATGAAAGTTTGGCAGTACCAAAATCAGCAATACGAGGCTCCATATCAGAATCCAGAAATATACTTTTTGGCGTGATGGCACAGTGCACTATGGGAGGATCACAATCATGATGGAGATATGCCGAACCTCGAGCAATGGCAATAGCTATCTTATAACAGACACCCCACTTCCTATTGATGTCAAGAACTCGTCGGAGTCTGTACTCACGTCTTCCACGCTCCAACTCTGAACTATATTTCGGTGCTTAGATGACCCTTGCATTTTTGCTTCTCTCTCTGCACTCAAGATACTGCCCAAGTTCCCAGCAAACATGACGTCTTTTACAGCAACGTCTGAATCAAAAGGTTCGTCAACTGTGAAATCAAAATAATAATAATTATACCTAATTTATTAAAATTAAAATAATTTTTTAAAAAATTAATTTATTTTTATTTCATTTCTAATTTATAATTATAATATAATAATTATTATAACTATATGTTATATGATAATTAATCATAATAAAAAAGAGACAAATGGGCGGTGAGCCTGACGTTGCAACTGAGGACTCTGGGCCAAGGAAAGGGTGAAGGCATGAAGCGAACCGCGGGCCAGGGAAGATACTTCTGTAAAATTTGATTTCCTCCCCAGAAGCTCTACGCTGCTGCGGAGCAAATTTGGAGAGAAAAATACATGGAACCCACACTATTTTTTCTTCTCATCTTTTTTCTTTTTTTTTTTTAAAATTAAAGACTGAGTTGTTTACAAAATAACAAATGAAATAACAAGACCTAGGGCCACTCATAGATACGTTTCAAATAAGTTGAAATAAAACTCCTCTCACATGCTTATCTCGTATTTCATAAATCATAATTGAAGAGCTACTTATAAACTATTCTAACCAAGGCCTTAGTTTCCTTTGTCAACCTCTCCCTCAACAATTAAAGATGATTGATCTAGAATACAAAAGTTATCCTCCACGAAATAAGAGAGTTTAACTAAGTGACTAGCAGTAGGGATAAACTCCCTAAGAGTATGAACTAGTACAACCATCCGATTCGTATAAAATAAGACTCTAGCATCATCGAACAAGGAAAAATCTGTTTTTCTATTCATTTTTTTTGAACACTAAATGTGGATACCCTCGAGGATTCGAACCTTGATTCATTATATTGTAACGGACTCAATTTCCATTTGTGATTTATAAAATGTTTTAATGGGTTAAAATATATTAAGCATCTTAAAATATCTTTTGAGGTGTATCCAAAACTTCAAAATAGTGCAGGGTGCCAATTTTGCCCCTAACATTTCTTTTTTGTTAAAAGATCAAAATGCATTAAAAATCATAAGTTTTAATATAAACAACCATAAGAGACCGGGCAAGATGAGAAGGGGGTTGAGTTGAAGAGAGAAGTGTCTTCTGCGGCAAAGAAATTAACAATTCTAAATTTCCTAAGAAGAAGAGCAATATCACTTGATATAGCTGAAGAATTGCCTGAAAGCCCCTAATAAAAATAAGTCTTCAAACAAAAGACTTGCAACCGAAGGTTCTGTGCCTCATCCGACAGAGAAGAACTAATGATCCATAAAAAAGCTCTGAAGAACAAAATCCAGAAATTGCTAGTGTCCGCATTGGGGACATTCTTCCAGATGAATTTTTGCAAAGATTGTCTTTTAAACCCAATCCAAGTTATGCATGTGGAAACTGGTTTTTCTTTCTTTTTAAACATGATGATTGCCCAGCCGTCTCCTGCCAAAAAAGGATAGTAGCCCATTTTCGATATATGATGGATTTGATCAGTTGTGCGCATATGCATGAAAGGCATATCATTGAACGAGGAAATGCCTTTAACTTACTCTATAACAGAACTCGGAGGCAATTTTTTTTGCCCCATAGGTTGCATCATTCCTGGGTTTCCATAGCATATTAATTAGAATAATGATCTGAAGAGCAGTTTGAACCAAACCATCCGATTTCAAATCTATGAGAACCCTTATTAACCATGTTGCAAAGTCCTGGAAAGACTAGCTGTCCAGTTTAATTGATAATGCTCCAAACCAGATTGCCTTGGTAAAAGGGCAAGAGAGAAAGAGATGTTCTAAAGATTCCTGAGTCTAGCACCCAAAAGCACATAGAGATGAGGTATTTAGATGATGTTTAACCAGTATATCACTACAGGGGATTGCCTCATGAAGAAGTTTCCAGATGAACAATAAACATTTAGGCGGTAATGAAAGAGACCAAAGAAACTGCCAAAATATCTCCGGCTGAGAGCTAGAATTCTCTGCAAAGTAAAAATTTAAACCCATCTTTGACAAGGTACTGACCAGAAGCATTTCCCTTCCATGTCAACTTATCGGGAGGACAGAGAAATGAGAGGGGAATGCTGAGTATCTTAAAAGCAAACGATGGAGGATAAACTTCAAGGATTAGCTTCTTATTCCATTAAACCGGTTGTATTCTGGAGGAAGAATGCTGAAAGAGATCTGCCACTGTTTGAGGTGGATGCACTGTAACAGACTCTAATCTGTCTAAAGTTTAAACTAGATCAATTTCACCACCTTAATCGAACACCCACCTGACGTCCGTTTGAAACCCACTCTCCCCCTCTCATCCTCCCTGAACCAGCCGAAACTTTAGCCCCTGCCTCTCCTCGCATCAGTCCCTCTCCATCTCCATTCGTGACCCGTCTTTCCCTTTTTTCAATTATGAGTGAGAATGGAATAATTAGGAGCAGCAACAAGAGCACCGAATGGGATATTACAGGAGGGTTTGGTACAGAGGGATTCCCTTAATGGATATGAGAAATCCCAGATAATGGTGAAACGATGACGGCGGCCGCAAGGACTTGGTATTACTGATGTCCTTTTGGAGCAAATGATGGTGGCGGTGGATGATTAGAGTTTGGCAGCAGAATGAGAGAAGAAGAAGAAGGTAGAAGTTGGAAAGTAATATCATGAATATTGGAGGAGATAAGGTCGAATGAGTAATGATTATGTTGATGAATTGCATTTAGGCATGGATGAGTTTGCGGAGTCCGAAGCTCTCTTCCAGAATTCCAAATCAATGCCGTCACCATTATGCTCCAATTTGAAGTAGTGAGGGCTGATTTGCAGTGACAAATTCAGCTATGCTGGGAATAGCTCCATCCAAATATATGCACACTTAACTTACACTTTACTTTATATCTTCCAGTGAGTCCACTGAAAATTTGGAATTGAGAGGGAGAGAGAGTGAAGAGCTTGGTCGACAGATTCGCAGGGACACAATGCGAGGAAGGAAAGGGCGAAGGTTTGAAGGTTTCAAACGGACAGTAGGTAGGCGTTAGGTTATGGCGACATTGAACCATTTTAAATATGTTAGGTGCAAAATTCAACCCCAAACTACGATATGCATCTAAAAAATATTTCAAATGTTTAATGTACCTTAATCCTATTTTAATTTGTGAATACACAATTTTAGGAAAATTAAATTAATTTTTTTTGTATTTAGACCCAAACATTTTCAAATCCTTACTTAAGATTAATGTAAGATGCACTAAGAGAAAACAATATATACCATTGGTAATAAAAAAATAATACATAAAAAGATGAGAAGGGAACCTTGATTAATAATGTATATAAATATACTATTATCAGCGGGGTTAAATCTAATAAAAAAGTTAGTCTCTCACAATGTGATGAATCAAGTTCAAATCTCCACTAGGAGAAGTGTCATTATTTAGTGCCAATAATACCTCAAATAATAATGTCTCTGATAAAAGAATATCTGTGCCTAAAAAAAATTGTACATGCTATTGGTATTTAGAGCTCCCGATCATCGCCTGTTAAGCCTGTGTCAAATTATTCTGTACTAGTGCTTAGAAATTGTTCCTCTAGACCCATAAGCTTCACCTATTACTTGTCCTTCTCATAGCTGAAGAAACTATTTTCCTTTGATCATACGAGTTTCTACTTTTTTTGTTAGAGGATATCTTCTGATTTGTCTTTCATGTTCTTCCAAGTTCTGACCAATGACTTTCGAATAGTCCTTAGTTGTTTTCTGGTCAAAAAAAGAATTGTCCTTAGTTGTTCATTGCTCTTGGATTTTTCTGGAAGACAGATTTAAATTGTTCTATGGTACCCAATACTTATGAAGGAGGTTAGACACTAGACGCTCATTGGCATCTCAAAGTTTATATGAACATACCTGAAATCAGAAAATAGATAATTAAAGAACGTAGCTAAGAAGTTTCATATGCTCTAAAAACTTTGATGAAAGAGTAATGTAATGTTCAAAATTAACCTCCTAATTTTGTACTCATTGATTATTTCTATTTTATTTTTACTTCATATATTTATATATATATATATATATATCCACAGACACATAATTTAAGAACAAGTTTATAATTCAGCAGGTAGGCGCCAAAAGCCATCATTGAGTTCGTGGGCATGCCAAATTTAACTAAAGATCAGGTTTTGAATCATCCTAGGGTGAGATTCCATTGTTATATATTAGATACTAACATGTTGTTTCAAGATTTTCTTTTCACCAGCCACATATTTTTATTACCCTCATAAGCAAAAAGACTATCTAAAGCAAAAACTAAATACCTCACAGATGATGCTTCCATGGAAGCCGCCAGCCTGATCAGTGAGAAGAGCATCCACTGGAGGAACAACAGCACTGTGTGTGCATAACTACCCTACCTTATGGTTCATGGAAGAGTTGGTTGCTTGCAATAAAGCCCTATCCTTTGTCCCTCTTTTCCCTAGTTATCATATCATTATTGAGATGGACTACTTCTCTCTCCTTGAAACTAATTGAAGAGCTAATTGAAGATTTAATTTGGTTCTAAATATAAAACTATGATCTACATTATCTCTCATATTTTTTTATTTTTCTCCAAAATAGTTCAAATGTTCAAAAAACCGGGCCGAACTGGCCAGTTCAGACCGGAAACCGGTGAACCGGCCACTTGTCCTGTCTGGTTCATGCTATGAACCGGGAAATTTTTGAACCGGTTCAAACCGTAGTGACTCAGTAATAACCCGGTCAACTCGCTGGGTTAGATGGGTTAACTGGGTCACTCTGTTTTAAAAAATAAAAACCAAAAATTAGAAGTTTGAGGAGAAAAAGAAAGAGGAGGAGGGTGGAAGAGACAGCGGCGAGAAGGAGGAAGAATGGAGAAAAAGGTAGGGAAGAGGAAAGCAACTTGCCAAACTTTTCTTGGAAGCATAGAGCGCATATGCTGGAGTGTTGATTTTGCAAGCATCATTGCTGCCATGTCCAGCCTGTTTCTGCTTAGGAGGAGGAGTTGAGGAGGAGAACAAAAGTATATTCAAACTTAAGAGAAAGATGAACGAGAACCGATGGAGAAAAATAAGTGAAGGGAAGAAAGGCATAAGTTCTGGAGTTCTAAGTCAAATCAAAACACTGCAGAGTTTTTTTTTTTTTAAAAAAAAGATATTGTATGGGCAGACTATTCGCTGAGGACTTGCAGGCTATGGCACAACTTTTTTCCTTCTTTTTCGTTCTTCAAAGCATAGATGTGATTTTTCATTCATCTCATCTTTATTTTTTTTAACCAGACATTTCTCCCATTAATCCATATATATATATATATATATATATCAATTATATATAAATAAATACTATAACTTTGAAGATAGTAGAGGGAAGGCTGGTTAAAAAGAAAATCAAGGAGAGCTACTTGGGTGTAATACATACTATTTAATAAAACATTCTTAATGTTATTACAACTAAATTATTATTATATTTCTTAATTTTTTGGTTGGCAGCAATTATTATTATTGTTGTATTTTTTTTATCTTTAATTAAATTGTATTATTTTAATATTACCGGTTTGATTCAAGTTGACCCCGGTCTGACTCACTAACCCTTGAACCACTACCTTAACCGGTTTAGTGTCCGGTCTGGTTTTTTATTCCTTACTTATAGCACATGTTAAAGGATTTCTATTATAATGTATATGATTAACGAAAGTATTTTAGGAAGAACAACACTTATTGATAGCACGTATTTATTACAAATAACTAACTTAACTAATTTTTTAATATTTACAAATTAATTATCTAGCTCTTATATTAAAAATTGAAGTTAGTATTTCACATTTTTTTCCTAAAGTATTCCCTTATGGCACATGTCAAAGGATTTCTATTATAAGTATATGATTAACAGAAGAATTTTAGGTTGGCAAAAAAAAAAAGAGTACTAGTATTTTAGAAAAAACAATACCTATTAACAATACATATTTATTACAAATAACTAATTTAACTAATTTTTTTAATATACACAAATTAATTATTTAGCTCTCATATTAAGAATTAAAGTTAGTATTTCACATAGGCCATTTCACAAATGCAATTGAAGATGTTTAGTACAAGCATAAGTCCAAAAAGAAAATCCATCTCAAAAAACTAATCTATTGGGTAAAGGAGTTTTTTAAACTTGTGAACCCAATTTTTTTGTCAGGTTACTCAATATGAGACTCATAAAAATATCATGGCCTTGTTAATAATCTTGTGCATTATCTTGGTAATGTCTGGACGTAAATTTTCGGCAAACTACTAAGCTCTTATATATGCCACCCTCCACTAACTAACGTGAAAAATATTCTGTGACCAACATAGAATTCTAGTCCTGCTTACAGTAATGTCTTTTTGCCCATGCTCCTCGTGAGGGTAATTTCGCAGCTGATCCTCATGTGTACCTTGTGGATCAGCAGAATGATATGAGGTTTATTGCATGAGAAGATACAGGAATAATCTGCTAAGTTTAACCTATTTTATCTCATATGTCCTTTATTTTTCTGTTTCTTTCTTCCATGTCAGCTTCTTGTACTCTTGTAGTTTTAACTAATACACTTCCTCAGTTTTCATGGCTAGAAAAAGGAATGAACAAGACTTCTGTTAGATTTCACAGATATAAACAAAATATGTTGTATGTACCACAATCAGGAAAGCAAATCAATTCAATGTTATATACAAAGCAATAGCAATTCAGTTCCTTTGTTCAGTTTACAAAGGCACCATAATGCATTACCCGTAAAGCCAATTCATTGCATGAAATATCAACAACAGCTATATGAGAAACAGGTTTATATAAGCAAATCATAAAGCTTCATATTTATACTCACAAAACCAGATTTATATACTAAACAACACTACAAATAGTCACAAAAGCCTATGTATCTTCTCTAAAATCAAAGAGCAACTCAGCTTTTCTTCCATTTAAAAAAAAACATACGTATTGAATTAGCTTAACCATCAACATTGATCAATAGCCTGGTAAGATGAAAAGGATCGGGGTTAAAAAAAAAAAAAAAACACAGAAACAATGCCGTACTAGGTGTTAATAAACATGTTTGAATTGCGAACACTTCGCATCCATAGAAAATTGCTAATGTAAAAGCTTCGTTGGGACTGTCTATGATTTTATCGAACAGAAAGAGAGAAACAATGGGTAGCGAACAAGCTGCAAACTTGAAGAGGCTAATGATGACCATTTAGGAAGGACACTTAAATTAAATAATGGTATAGAATAATTCGGGTCACAAAATGTGGAGACTGTCGTAAATCTTAGGAGACTCTAATTCCTCATAGGATTTTGAATTTTCTTAGGATTTGATACACTTTTGATGCACAATGTCAACGACATTGGTAACCCCACCAAAATTTGAGGCAACACCCTCTATTTGCCTTCAGCTACTCGCATTCTGAAATTGCTTACATGGCAAGTACTTGACATTTTCAGTTTCATCTGGGGGGAAAATTGAAACTATAAATCATATTTCGAAGCTGGAAGTGCCAAAACCATCAATGGGCATTTCCAATTGATAAACAAAACATCTGGGAATTTGCTGTGTAACTAGGGTACTTCACTACTTGAGAGAAGAAGAAACTAATATACTTCTGATTCTTATAATGCATAGATCAACTACGGATTAAGAAGCTGGAACTTGGAAGCTTTTTACTCCTTGTCCTTGGATTAGCATCTTCTAATAGCTTGATAACATCTCTCATCGTGGGTCTCACGCGTGGATCCTTCTCAGTGCATTTCAGAGCCACCAAAAGCACTTTGGTAGCTTGTTCAAGAACATTTGAATCCAGAAACTGCCCAGCAAGACTTGAATCAGCAATTTTATGAACATCTTCTGTTCCGTCCCACAGAGCTCTGACCCACACCACTACATCAACTCCCTCCATAAATGATGGATCCACTGCCTTCTTTCTGGTTATCAACTCAAGTAAAACTACCCCATAACTGTAAACATCAGATTCTCTATTGTTTGCTGTTGAATATGCATTCTCTGTCATAGGCCAGAGTAAATATGTTAGTTATCAGTACAGGATTTGTGCAAATAAAAGAACAAGCAGATTCATGATAGCAGTAGTAGAAGTACCTGGTGCAATATAACCTACTGTGCCACGGACAGACATAGATGATGCTGAAACAGAAGATTGATCCAAGAGCTTGGCGATACCAAAATCAGCAATGTGAGGCTCCATATCAGAATCTATGAGTATGTTTTTTGGTTTGATGTCACGATGTACTATGGGGGGATCACAATCATAATGGAGATAGGCCAATCCATGAGCAATGCCAATGGCTATCTTATATCGCACATTCCACTCTAAGGATGGCGGTGGACGCTTTTCATGCAAAACTTCATGAAGGCTTCCATTTGGCATGTAGGTGTACAAGATCAGACCAAAGTCTTTTCTCAACCAGAAGTCTTCCAATTTGACCAGATTTCGGTGCCTAATCTTTCCAGCGGTTTGAATTTCTCTAACCATGCTTTTGCTCTTGCCTTTGTTCCCAGAAAATGCAAGCTTCTTCACAGCAAAAACCTGGCCTGGATCTACTGAAGCTTTATAAACTACTCCATGCGCTCCTTTACCGATGATAAACCGGTCACTCAGGTTAGCAGTAGCCTCCATCACTTTGTTAAGAAGTGAGGAAGTGCCTTCTTTGTCAGAAATCTGGACTCCCTGCTTAGGTTTTCTGCCACAGACACACATATAGACTACTCCCAGCAGCAAAAGAACAAAAAATATTGACGATCCAAGTGCTATCATTGCTACTTGTACTTTACTAAGCCCTTTCTGGTTTGTCAATCTATCATCACATAGCTTTAGATGGCTGCTCTGATTGCAATCCGATCTGTTTGATGATAAACAACTGACACACAGGCCAGGATTCCCCAAAAATGAAGAAGGATCAGAATTAAGCAGCTTCATCAGCATCTTTGGTACAGGACCATCAAAGGAATTGTATGAAACATTGACTTTAAGTAATGAAGAAAGGTCAGCAAGAACTCGTATGCTTCCAGTCAAATTGTTCCCAGATAGATCCAGAGTTAGCAGATTTGATAATTTTCCCATCTCTGGAGGAATTTCACCAATCAGCCCATTAGCACTTAGATTCAACCCATAGCGCAGATTCTGCAACACCCCAAGTGATCCTGGAATTTTTCCTCCAAGCATATTTCCACCAAGCTGTAGCTCAGAGAGCTTGTTAAATTCTGACAAGAAATCCGGGATACCCCCATGGAAACGATTCTCTCTCAGAATTAACGTGGTTAGCACCATCCAGCTCCTCAAACTTGGTGGAAATGGACCGTTCAGGAAATTGGATCCCACATCAAAACTGTCCATTTTAGTACATTTTGACAGCTCATGTGGCAAAGGACCTTCTAGGTGGTTGTGAGCAAGATGCAGAGTCTTCAGGTTTGCAAGGTGACCTAGCTCTGGGGGTATATGCCCCTCCAAGTTGTTATTGGACAAAATTAAATCAGTGACATTTGAGCAGTTTCCCAAACTTGGTGGGATTGAGCCATTGATATTGTTTCCACTGATATCCATGAACGTGAGATTTGGATTATACTCAAAATCAGGTAAGGGCCCTGTAAAATTATTCTCCTTCAGAATCAACCTTTTGAGAGTTGTACACCTTCCTACATCTGGAGGTATGCTACCTTGAAGCTGGTTAAGGCCCAAATTCAGCAGAGTTAACTTCTTTCCAGAACAAAGATTCGGTGGGATGTTACCGGTGAACTTATTATCCGTGAAATCCAACTGTAATAAACGGCTTCTGATTCCCAAAGTTTGAGGTATGACTCCAGAGAAGTGGTTGTTAAACAATGAGATATTCTTAAGATGGTTGAGCTCTGTCATCTCCAAAGGTAGCTCCCCAGACAGGCTATTATTGTACACAAGGATATACTCAAGACTTTGAATCTTCCAGACACTTAGAGGAATTTCACCAGTCAAATGGTTGGAAAACAGTTCAAGATCCTGTAATTCACTCAACTCTCCCAGCTCACTCGGAATTTCTCCCTCAAGTTGATTGGAATACAAATGCAACTGTGTCAAAGACTTACAGTTGCCAATCTCCGGAGGAATTTTTCCGGACAAATGATTCACAGGAAGCCATAAAAGGGAAAGCTTGCGAAGCAGACCAATGGAGGATGGAATACTGCCAGTTAAGCCACTGCTAACCGCAGAAAATTCTGTTAAGCCACTACAATTTCCCAAGCTTGAAGGAATACCTCCACTGAATAAATTGTATGACAGATCCAATAAAAACAAATTTTTACAACTGCCAGAACCCAACGGAATAGTACCCCTAAGATCATTATTAGCAAAGCCCAGATAAACAATATCATGGAGATTGTTCAGTGTCTCTGGAAGAGTCCCTTGAATGTGATTCACATTCAAGAACAATTCCTGCAATTTACTGCAATTCCCAATTGAGGAAGGAATTTCACCAGACAACTGATTATTTTGCAGATACAGGATCAAAAGCTCGCTCATGTTCCCTATACCTGAAGGAAGTGGACCGTTGAGAGAGTTATTAGACATGTCAACATGTTGCAGGTGAGGGATTTGAGTGATAACTTCTGGGATTTGACCAGTGAGTTGGTTATAAGAAAGGTTGATATTCTTCAAATTCTTCAAGTTTTTGAAGGTCATAGGCATTTGTCCACTCAAGTGGTTTCCAGAAAGGTCTAAATACTCTAGCAGACTACAGTTCCCTAACTCAGGAGGAATTGTTCCAGAGAAAACATTATTCATCAATACAAAGCTCTTCAAGTGACTCAAAAGTCCAATCTCAGGCCCTACTTGACCCTCAATCCCATACTCAGTGAGGTTAAGGGAGATCACATTGTGGGCATGGTCGCAATGGATTCCAACCCAAGAGCAAGGAGTGGAATCTGAGAGATTCCAGGAGGACTTCACAGGATGAGGTACAGAAGTCCAGTGCCTCAAGAGTGACAATAGGGTCACCCCATCAGAGCTCAAAGCAGAAACAGAGCATAGCAAGGAAGACAAGCATAGAGGAAGAAGCACCCAGAGACGCATCATTGGCAAATAAGACAAGAGACCCGACAAGACACCAACCAAGGTTGGAACTTTGGAGGCTTACTTACGAGGAACAAAAAGCACGTACCTTGGTGCCTTGTAGCAGTTGTTTACAAGAACAAGTCCCCATGGGATTGACATTCTTCTGAACAATGAGCTTGAAACGGGGTTGAACTTCGGAAGAAAGGGAGAGGAGAAAAACGCGGTGAGGGCAGTGTGAAAAGAGGACAAGAGAGAAGAAGCTAGAATGGCTGTGTCAGAAGCTCGTTCATCATAAAATAGAATCATGAGAGCGATTCATTTATTGCATCGATGTGCTGCTCTACCGCCCCGCTGCCTCCTGCCCGAGCGGTGATATATATACGCACGCACACAGAGTCACACACAATTGTACACACGCGTGGAGAGAGATACATGCAGGTCAAAAAAAAAGGTCTTTCTATATTATTCCGGTCAAAAAAAAAAAAAGTCTTTCTATATTAATTACTAGACCGATTTTTAATATAAAATTTATTTAACTAATTTAATTGAATTAAAAAATTTAAGTGAGTTAGTTAATTATAAAAAATATAATATATTTTTCTTAAAATACCATAATTATTTTTCTTACTATCTTCTATCTTTCACTTACTTGATTATAGTTGAGAAAATATCCATATATATAATTTAGAAAATTTTGATAAATATGAGAAATAGGTATTATATTTAGATCAAAATTAACTTAACAGTTAGGTCATATATTAAGAACGAAAGGAATGTTAAATTACTCAGTGTTCTATTCATAACAAACTTTTAACATATGTAAATAAAAAAAAATAAAACTAGATTAACTCTAATTAAAATATAATAACTTTTTAATTTTATTCATATTTAATATATATACCTTAAAAAATAATGTTTAATACAAACGCTTGGCAGTGGCAGTTGGCTGGTGTGAAACCCGAATGGAGTCCACATGTAATGTTTTAATTAATGTTATCCCCTGCTTTTGCCGCGTTTGGTTTGGGACGCTTCCATAAATAAGCAAACAATTCTTTTGTTTGTCAACAAACCATTCTTTTGTTTGCAGAAAACAAGCGTCAACTCCAGAAATGAAGAAAAAATACAGAACAAGAGCGCGAAGGCTAAGTGGAATCTTCTGTTTTTGACTGAAAGAAAAGAAGTCTCAAGCTTGAGTTCAAACGACTTTAGAATCTCGGCGTGTATTTGTCGATGTTTCGTCTTGGAGGGAGGGATTTAGTTAAGATTCCAGTGTCTTATTTTACAAATTCCAGCCAAAAGAATATTATAATCCTAAATAAATACTCCTCCGGTTTTAATATAAAATCTATTTTATAGTATAATTTACATTACTAAACAGTCTTCTATTTAGAACTACAGGAGTATAATAATAACTTAACATAAAACTTAGTAGGCTATCACTAAAAAATTGTTAATAATTTTTATTTTAGAAATAATTATAATTTTGAAAGTTTTATTTTAAATTTTTTAAATTTTAAGGCTTTAAAAATTGTTGGAAAATGACTGTACATAAATAATAAAAGCTACTTTGTTTACATATGATAAACAATTAGTATTTCCTTTCACATTCACTGACCATTTACCAAGATTTCATAGATAATTGGAGTTGGTATTGATTGATTATTCTTATATGTTAATCAAATATATTTCCTCCGATCTACAGTTATAAGTTATGAATAGAAAGGGCTATCAAATTTCACATTTAAACAAAAGGTCACATCATTGATCATTCTGGCAAATTCATGTAATGTTAACTTAAAGTATTTCATGAAAATGCAGGTTAATACTCTCTCTAATCTTTAATGGGATTTAAATAAACCAAATTACGTAAATATAAAATTAGTTAAAATTAATTGAAGATAATGATATGTAAAGTGCAACATGTTTTTTGAAAATACCCTTATAAAGTGGGTGAGACTGAATGAATGAGACTAACCAATAATCAATGCAGTGATATTACTGAGTACGAATAAATAGCTAATGAGAGAGAAAAAAAAGTTAAAAATGGTTTTTTTTCTATTTTTTAAATAAAGGGACAATATTATTCAACCCAAGTAAAAAAATTACTTAAAAATGAAAAATGACTTTTCCGCTGTGAGGAAGAAAAACGCAATGTGGCCATGTGGGCAATGTGAAGGGTAGAAAAGAGGAGAGGCTAGCTGTGACCTGTGAGGAAAGAAAAAGCAACGAGAGCAGTGTGAATGAATGGCCAAGTCTTTGCGTATTAATTACTCCCTCCCATTTGTTTCATATTATTCAAATAACAAAATTGAGAAATTTCTCTTGTAACTTTAGTTAAAAATAATAAATATATAAGAAATATATTTTTTTAAAAAAATATGACCCCATTTATAAGAGAGTAAGGGTTGGTTTGGTATGAGAAAAATGGAAGGAAAGGAAAGAGGGAGGAATTTTAATGAATTCAATTTAAAAAATTAGAAAAATGGGTTTAAAAGATTTTAACCCCGCTTCTTCAATTTTTTAAATTGAGTTCATTAGAAAAAGTTTTCCTCTCTTCCCTCCATTTCCCTTGCACCAAAGAGTATCTAAGTGAGAAAAAGAAATAGTGAGGAAAAAAAATAAAAGAGAATGTATGACTGTATGAGGAAAAAAGATAATGCAGTTAATTAACTGTAAAATTAGTAAGAATACATTTACTATTTGGACAATTCCAAACTAAGGCTTACAAAAAAAGGACTAATTAAAAATTTTGAATATTATGAAAAGAATGGGAGGATTTGGAATAGCAATTGGAGAATAAAAATTATTTTTTTAATTATAATTTATTCAATACAAAATAAGTATATAAAAAATTTGTTTTAACAGGAAAGTGTATAAATGCTTATATAAATAAGTACAAAATATACACAACTTTTAGCAGGTTTGGGAGTGTAACATCCAAAAATATATATATTTAGATTTTAGTTTATTAAAATGAGATTAATTAATTATCATTGAAGCTAATCTTAATTACGGGTAGACTACTAATTAATAAATAATAGTTAAATAATAATTAATATATATAAATATAATATATAAATATATATAATATATATATATATTGATAGTGGGTGGCACGCGGCCACCCACTTTGTTTTGGGGGAGGGGAGTTGATCCCCTGTGGGCCGTGACCCACCTTTTATTAAAAACAAAAAAACAAAGAAACAAAACAAGCTAAGGATTTGAGCAAGGGGGGTCACGTGACCCATTATATTTGAATCATTGTTTCCCCTTCTTCCGCCTCCCGTCCTGTAGCCTCTCCTTGCTGCTTCGCATTCGTGTTCCTGGTCAGCCATCCCGCCGCGTGAGAGAGTGAGAGTGAGAGGTTGAGGGTGTGAGCAAGAAGAGATTCTTTGGTCTCCTCTAAATTATTTAGATAAGCTATTTTCTTCCTACTTTTTCTATTTATTTTTAAGTTTATGGCAGAAAATAAGATGTGTTAGGGTTTGATAGATTTTTAATGATTTGAGGCTTCTAACTTATTATGATGATATTAATGGAGCTTATGGGGTTAAAATAGAAGCCTTATGACTTAGATTTTTAGTTGATGGTTGATTTGAGGCAATGTGAGTTAGGGATTGGTTGGGAAATTGTGATTTGTATTAATGATGATATTAATTTCGAAATTTATCTCTTAGTTGAGTTCACTTGAGGTTATATTGAGGATCCAATGCTTAAACTTTGAGGATTGTTATTGAAATAGTAATGTTGATGATTCTTGGAGAGACTTTAATTAGTGGAAGTTGGGGTTTGGGAGGAAATTGAGGAAAATATTATAAGTTATTGATTCTAATGAATGGGAAATGATTAATAGAAGAAGGGAATAGGATTTTAATAATGATTGAAGGCATAGTTAATATATGGTTATTTTTCTAAGAGTTAAAGTAAGCACTTTTTGGAGATTTTTGGATGATTTGAAGGAAATATTCTTATTAATGATGTGAATGAGAGAAATAGAGTTGGGAAGTATTAGGAATTGTCACTTGGAGGAATAGATGAATTATTATTTTTCCTAAAGATAATTTTTTTTAAGGTAAGCCAATTATGGGGATTTAGTTAATAAATTATTCTAATGCTATATTAATTAGTCTTTTTATATTAATATATGTTTATTAATTTATTATTGTAGAGTGAGCTTGGTTTGGGCTCTTGGGTTTGAATCCTCCTACTCTAAGTTCTTGTGTCAAGAACTTGAGGTAACCACTTTCTAATTTACCTTGTATGCTTGTTGATGTGATTATAAGCATGTGTTGATATTAGAAATGTTCTCAATATGTGTTATGGTGGTTTTTGTATGAAAAGTAAATTATATATCTATATCAAGATTTATGTTTTGATAAATTTATTAGTTAAGTGGGCATGAATTATTTCATCTTATGAATATCTTGTTGATGATGAATAAATTTGATTATTGAATATGAGAATACTTTATGGATATGAAATTGTGTGGAATTGGATGGTTGGATTGGGCTGTGTTGGTTGTGCTGAAATGTAGTTGTGGGAGGTCTGATTATTTATACCACGTGGTATAGCCGCCACTTGGCACCCAATGGTTGGCATTAACATTCTTAGGGCCCTCGGTATCACCCTTCCTTTAGCCGAGTCGAGGGTCAGCCCAAGGGACATGACACCTTTCCATATTCCAAGGAAAGGGAACCCATGGTCCGATATGAGCTCTGTAACTTTTGGCCGAGTTACACCTCATTATTGGAGAGCTTGGTGCAGTCTTGTAAAATAGATGAATCGTGTTATGTGTGAATAGCCTATGGGTTCTGTCAGAGGTTACAAGGAGGTTATAAGGATGGTTGATGAAGTTCTATGCATGCCAGTTACTTTGTGAATTATTATATATTGTTTTCTGTAAAGATGTTTAACTTATATATTATTTGAATTGTACTTTGCCCGCTTAGCTATTTTGTAATCACTCCCTGGATACTTGTTGAATTGGAATTGTGGTTACTGGGTCAATTTGACTCACCCCATGGTTATTTAACATTTTTCAGGCGAGGGTTCAGGTATTGGTCCCAAGGGGAAGGTGTCCGAGGCTTGAGTTTTCCTTTCAACTCTGTATAGCCTCTATTTTGTTATACATGATTTGACTGATGTATATTGCCAAACTTTAGGGCCTTTTTGTTATACTTAGCATGCGTTTGATTTTCCGCTGCATTCTAGACTTGAGTTAGCGGGCGAAGCCATTTTTGGTTATAGGTGATCGCTATTTTGATTGCAATTGTTGATGGGCAGTAGTAGTAGTTATCTTGGTGGACTTCAAATGTCCTAGCCCATTTACAATTGGTCTTAATTGTATTTGAGGTTCTAGAGTATTGCTGATCGATTTGATATATACATAAAAAATCAAATGTTGATCCTTTCTTATTTGATTAACTGTCTTTAGTATTCTAGAATAGTAGCTACTACTCTGTTAAAGATTTGGTTTGTTATTGACTATGGTAGATATCTATTTGATTAGGTTTGTCCTTCCTACCATGGTTAGCCTTTTAAAGTAATTATCTTTTTGAAAATGTTTATTTACCATGAATTACGGGGGTTATTACAAGGAGCCCTTTTATTATTAAACAAACAATTCTTTTGCGTTTTGTTTTTTGGGATCAACAAACAACACTATTGTTTGGAGTTAGTAGAAAACAAGAGTCAAGTCTAGAAAAGAAAAGGTGGAGAATTTGAGGGTGAAGGCCACCAAGTGGGATCTTGCCTTTTTGATTCAAAGCAAAACGTCTTAAGCTTGAGTTCATTAAGACAACTCTATAATGTTTGGGTCCCCTTTTTTTAAAAAAAAAAAAATTTGGTTATGTGGAGTTATCTCCATGCATGTTTTGTCTTGAGTCAAGGATTTAGTTAAAATTCAACTATCTTGTTTTAAAAATTCTTTCAAAAGAATATTAGAGGTAGTCTTAAACAAATGTATTAATAACTTAAAATTTAGTTGTCTATCACCGGAAAAAATTGTTAATAATCTTTATTTTAGAAAATAATTATAAATTAAAACATTTTAAATGGTAAGGACTTAAAAATTGTTGGAAAATGACTACACACAAATAATAAAAAGCTATTACTTTGCTTACATTTGACCAACACTTGGTATTTCATTTCACATTCACTAACCATTTACCAAGACTTTGAAATGTTTAGGCAGAAATCAAATCATGATTTTAAAATTAATTTTACGATATACAAAATAAGTATATGAAAGGAGTTTAGTTTTAACTTGCATGAAAACACTTTTAGAAATATTTTTTATTAACCCAAACATCCTCGAATCATAGATAAACATGAAGTGGTTATTTAACATTCTTATTTGTTGATCAAATATACAATGTTTCATATTCAAACAAAATATGACATCATTAATCATTCTAACAAATGTTGCTTTAACTTACAAGGATACCACTTATATTATTTTGTAAAATTTGTTTAGTTTGTTAATTTTTTTTCACCGGATCAAATGAAACCGTAGCCTGACCAAGACAAAGAAGGGGAAAAAAAAAAAAAAAAGGAGTTTTCCACTGAGTCAGAAAAACTCAATGTGGCCAATGTGAAAGAGTACGAGGGAGAAGAGGCTAGCTGTGACCTGTGAGAGAAGAAAAAAACAACGAAAGCAATGTGAAAGGAGTACCAGAGGGGATATGCTAAAATGGTTATGTTAGAAGCTCATTAATCATAAAATAAATAGAATGTATTGCTTTTACTTCTTGTTTGAATAAAAATGATGTTTTATGGGAAAATAAATAAATAGAATGAGAGAGATATTTATAAATGAATGAATGACCAACCCTTTGTGTATTAATTACTCCCTCCCATTTGTTTTTATAAGATTCAAATAACAAAATTAAGAAATCTGTTGTGACTTTAATTAGTTAAAAATAATAAATATGTAAAGAGAGTGGGTGACAGAAAGAAATAGTGAGAAAAAATGATAGAAAATTTGATTGAGGATAAAATTAGTAAGAATACATTTAACATTTAGACAATTCCAAACCGAGTCTTGTGAAAAAATGGACTAACTAAAAAACTTGAATATTATAAAAAGAATGGGAGGATTTGGAATGACAATTGAAGCCTTTAAAAGAAATTTTTTTTAATCATCATCTATTAAATACCAAATAAATATATAAAACAAAGTTTTTTTGTCTCAATTTATATGAAATTATTTATAAATATATATATTAAACAACTCCAAATAAGTACGAAATATACACAACTTTTACTAGGCCTGGTTTGGAATCCTTTTATCATTAAACAAACAATTCTTTTGCTTTTTGTTTTTTGGATCAACAAAACAACTCTATTGTTTGGAGTCAGTAGAAAACGAGAGTCAAGTCTAGAAAAGAAAAAGGTGAAGAACTTGAGAGTGAAAGCCACCAAGTGAGATCTTTCTTTATAAGAGAGTAAGAGTTGGCTTGGTACGAGGAAAATGGAAGGAAAGGAAAGAGGGAATTTTATTGAGTTCGATTTAAAAAATTAGAGAAATAGGGTTAAAAGATTTTAACCCCACTTCTTCAATTTTTTAAATTGAGTTCATTAAAAAAAATTTCCTCTCTTCCCTCCATTTCCCTTGCACCAAAGAGTATCTAAGTGAGAAAAAAAAATAGGGAGGAAAAAAATAAAAGAGAATGTATGAGAAAAAAAGATAATGCAGTTAATTAACAGTAGAATTAGTAAGAATACATTTACTATTTAGACAATTCCAAACCACGGCTTACAAAAAAAAAAAAGGACTAATTAAAAAATTTGAATATTATGAAAAGAATGGGAGGATTTGGAATAGCAATTGGAGAAAAAAAATGTTTTTTAATTATAATTTATTCAATACAAAATAAGTATGTAAAAAAATTTGTTTTAACAGGAAAGTGTTTATAAATGCTTATATAAATAAGTACAAAATATACACAACTTTTAGCAGGTTTGGGAGCCTTCTTATTATTAAACAAACAATTCTTTTGCGTTTTTTTTTTAGGATCAACAAACAACTCTATTTTTTGGAGTTAGTAGAAAACAAGAGTCAAGTCTAGAAAAGAAAAGGTGGAGAATTTGAGGGTGAAGGCCACCAAGTGGCACCTTGCCTTTTTGATTCAAAGCAAAACGCCTCAAGTTTGAGTTCATTCAGACAACTCTATAATGTTTGGGTCCCTTTTTTTTTAAAAAAAAAAATGGTTATGTGGAGTTATCTCCATGCATGTTTTGTCTTGAATCAAGGATTTAGTTAAAATTCAACTATCTTGTTTTAAAAATTCTTTCAAAAGAATATTAGAGGTAGTCTTAAACAAATGTATTAGTAACTTAAAATTTAGTAGTCTATCACCGGAAGAAATTGTTAATAATCTTTATTTTAGAAAATAATTATAAATTAAAACATTTAAATGGTATGGACTTAAAAATGTTGGAAAATGACTACACACAAATAATAAAAAGCTATTAATTTGCTTACATTTGACCAACACTTAGTATTTCATTTCACATTCACTAACCATTTACCAAGACTTTGAAATGTTTAGGCAGAAAAAATCATGATTTTAAAATTAATTTTACGATATACAAAATAAGTATATGAAAGGAGTTTAGTTTTAACTTGCATGAAAACATTTTTTAGAAATATTTTTTTATTAACCCAAACATCCTCGAATCATAGATAAACATGAAGTGGTTATTTAACATTCTTATTTGTTGATCAAATATACAATGTTTCATATTCAAACAAAATATGACATCATTAATCATTCCAACAAATGTTGCTTTAACTTACAAGGATACCACTTATAGTATTTCATAAAAATGTAGGTTTGAATCCCACAATTAATGTAAGAATTTTTTGATAAATAATCCCTCTCATCTTTTTATAAGATATAAAAAAAAAACTAAATTGCTGGCCAAAAAAACTAAGTTATATACATTAAAAGTTAGTTAAAGATAATAAATATATAAAAAATGCAACTTATGTATTTCAAAAGTACTCTTATTTGTGGAGAGTGTATGGGCGTGGAGTAAGGCTAGCCAATAATTAATGCAATAATGTTATTAAGTACTAACTAATATATAATATGAATAAAAATAAAAAAAATGATAAGAAAATGTTATTCTTAAAAAATTATATAGAGAACCGAAAACACCTTTAAACATTTTTCAAGATATGAAGCTTGCTTTAATTTTGATAAGTTCCTTGAACCTAATTTGTTTACATTTTTTTATACTATGAAAATATCACATCAATTGTAAAAACAAATATATTACTACCTCCCGTCTTCAATACAAGAAATGAATAATTATTCATAAAAATTAAAAAAAATTAGTTAAGTTAAATTATATAATAAATGAGTATTACTTTTCTAAATGTTTTAATTAATCATTTGATTGAAACTACTCCTTAATAAATAAATATTTAAGATAATATAGATTGAAATATTATATATAGGATCAAAATTAAGTTTCTAGCTAGCTTTTATATAAAAAAACGAAGTCACTACTAGATTGTTTGAAGAATTAATAGATGTTTACATTATGAACTAATGGGAGGGAACGTCGTGATTGTGTCTTGACTCTTGACTCTTGAGGTCATCATTAAACTCAAAAGAAAAATTCTTGAGAATTTTTCTCGAGACATGTCATGTCAGCATAATTCATGGAAATTCTGGTCCGAAAAAGTTGTGGGGAAAATGCTTCTTGAAAATTTCATATGAAGCAAGCAGAAAATGAGCTTAGATATACGGGCAATCAAATAACTGTCACAAAATAGTTTTATGTTGAACAAAAAAAAGAAAATTCCAAAATACCTAATTAAACCTGTGTATTAATTCAAAGTAATTCTGTTAAACCAACACCATCTCGTGCCAAAATGCGTGTATAATAAGCACGTGTTTACTTTCATAAAATACCTTTATTAATATATGTAAAATGATGGAACCCCTTAACAGATGCGATCAGGATATTTATAAGAGAAAATTAAAAGTTCAGAAGATAAAGTGAATTAAATTTAATATTTAGAATCAAAATCGACATCTTGCTGTATTTTATTATTTTGTAAAATTTGTTTAGTTTTTTAATTTTTTTAACCGGATCAAATGAAAGCCTAGTCTGACCAAGACAGAGAAAAAAAAAAAAGGACTTTTCCACTGTGAGTAAGAAAAACTCAATGTGGCCAATGTGAAAGAGTACGAGGGAGAAGAGGGTAGCTGCGACCTGTGAGAGAGAAGAAAAAAACAACGAAAGCAATGTGAAAGGAGTACCAGGGGATAGGATATGCTAAAATGGTAATGTCAGAAGCTCATTAATCATAAAATAAATAGAATGTATTGCTTTTACTTCTTTTGAATAAAATTGATGTTTTATGGGAAAATAAATGAATAGAATGAGAGATATTTATGAATGAATGAATGGCCAAGCCTTTGTGTATTAATTACTCCCTCCCCATTTGTTTTTTTAATATTCAATACAAAAATAAGAGATCTATTAAAGATCTTTAATTAGTTAAAAATAATAAATATGTAAAGAGAGTGAGTAAGAGAAAGAAATAGTGAGAAAAAAATGAAAGGAAAAAATAAATATATATATAATATATATAAAGATAATGCAGTTGATTAAGGGTACAATTGGTAAGAATACATTTAACTTTTACAATTACAAACCGAGTCTTATAAAAAATGGACTAATTAAAAAACTTGAATATTATAAAAAGAATGGGAGGATTTGGAATGAGAATTGAAGCCTTTAAAAGAAATTTTTTAATCATAATTTATTAAATACAAAAAAAAAGTTTTTTTGTCTCAATTTATATGAAAGTATTTATAAATACATATATTAAACAATTCCAAATAAGTACGAAATATACACAACTTTTACTAGGTCTGGTTTGGAGCCCTTTTATCATTAAACAAACAATTCTTTTGCTTTCTGTTTTTCGGATCAACAAACAACTCTATTGTTGGAGTTAGTAGAAAACGAGAGTCAGGTCTAGAAAAGAAAAGGTGAAGAACTTGAGAGTGAATGCTACCAGTTGACTAATTTTTAAAATTTCAACTATCTTGGTTTAAAAATTCTTTCAAAAGAATATTACAGGTAGAAGGAAAACTTACTTATCATTTATAAAATTTATTATGTAAAACTAAAAGCCCAGTAGCTCAACAAAAGGTTCGAGCATATTAAATGTATTAAGTGAAATTAAATATCATGTATTAAAAACGTATTATTTTAAAAATTAAAAAAAGAAAAAAACTTATATTTTTTCAATATGTTTTATTGTGTCACTGTATACTAAAAATTTGAATAAAAAATTGATAGATCTTCAAATTTTCTTAGAAAAATATATCAACATATAAAGGCATAAATTCTTTACAGTTATCATTACAACGAATGTTGTTCAAATTTTATAATGAATATGCGGGTCTTTAAATAACTGTGCAAAGAAACTCAACATATGCAGTATGAAATTATATATTTAAACATTACTCTTTCTTTATCATAAATGGTCGACAGTATTAACCAACAATTATACCACCATAAATGTGATGCTAACTGCTACTAAGATGTTCCGAAAAACAAGACCTGGTAGCGACGGATTACGATTCAACCTTCATACCGGGGGAAGTTGGAAACATGAGAGGAAGGATAAGAAATGACAGAAGGGATGTGAGTCTGTTAAGGTAATAGAGTGCAGGAAAATGTTACACTGTGTGCTTGGATGGAGGGAAAATGGAGGGGATAACAAAACGTGAAGAGGTAAATTATTCCTTCTTGTGTTTGGATTGAGGGGAGAAAAGAGAGGAAAAAGAAAATGCATTTGACATTTACAAAGACAATATTATTCTTGTTTAATGTTTAACCCCATTTTTTAAAAGTAATGCCATGAAAAAATAAATTCAAATAAAAAATTAGTCCAGTTAAAATGAAATGATTTTCTATATTTTATTTTGACATCAAATAATAATTATACCTAATTTATTAAAATTAAAATAATTTTAAAAATTATTTTTTTTATTTCTTTGCTAATTCATAATTATAATATAATAATTTGTCATAATAAAAAGGAGACAAACGCGCAGTGAGCCTGACGTTGCAAGTAAGGACTCTTGAGCTAAGGAAAGGGCGAAAGCATGAAGCGAACCGCGGGCCAGGGAGGATGCTTCTGTAAAAATGTGATTTTCTCGCCAGGAGCTCTTTGCCGTTGGAGAGGAAATTTGGAGAGAAAAATATATGGGACCCACACTATTTTTTCTTCTTCTTTTTTTTTTGGGTTAAATTAAAGACTGAGTTGTTTACAAAATAAAAAATAAAATAACAAGACTTAGTTTCCTCTGTCAACTTCTCCCTCAATAATAGAAGGTAGTTGATCTAGAAAACAAAAGTTATCCTCCATGAAATGAGCGAATTTAGCTAAGTGATTAGTAGTAGGGATAGACTCCTTAAAATTATGAACTAATACAACTATCCAATTCCTATGAAATAAGAATCTAGCATCATCAAACAAGGAAAAATCTGTTTTTCTCTTCATTTTTTTAGAACACTAACCACTAAATACGGATACTTTGAGGATTCGAATCTCGATTCGTTATATTGTAAGGGACTCAACCCCATTTGTGATTTATAGAATATTTTAATGGGTTAAGATATATTAAGCATCTTAAAAAAAAATTTAGGTGCATCCAAAACTTTAAAACATTTGGGGTGCCAATTTTGCCCCTAACATTTCTTTTTTGTTAAAAAGATCAAAATGCATTAAAAATCAAAAGTTTTAATATATACTCATCTGGTCCTTAATATAAGACATAATTAACTAATTTGATTAGATTTAAGAAATTGGATAAGTTAGTTAATTGTAAGAAATATGACATGTTTTTCTTAAAATACCATAATCATCTTTCTTAATATCCTCTCTCTCTTCTACTTGATTATGGTTGAGGGAGTATCATAAGGGAATTTAGGAAATTTGATAAATATGAGAAATAGGTTTTATATTTAGAATCAAAATGAACTCAACAATTAGGTCCTATATTAAGGACTGAATAAGTAAAACCATAAGAGACCGGGTAAGATGAGAAAGGGGAAGAGTTGAGGTAGCAATACTAAATTTCCTAAGAAGAAGAGCAATATCACTTGATATAGCTGAAGAATTGCCTGAAAGCCCCTGAATAAAAAGAAGCGTTTAAAAACAAAAGACTTGCAACCGAAGGTTCTGCGCCTCATCCAACAGAGAAGAATTAATGATCCATAAAAGTGCAGCTCTGAAGCACAAAATCCAGAAATTGCTGGTGTCTGCATTAGGGACATTCTTCAGATGAATTTTTGCAAAGATTTCTTTTAAACCCAATCCAAGTTATGCAGGTGGGAACTGGTTTTTCTTTGTTTTTTAACATGATGATTGCCCAGCCTTCTCCTGGAAAAAAAGGATAGCAGCCCATTTTCGATATATGATGGATTTGATCAGTTGTGCGCATATGCATGAAAGGCATATCATTGAATGAGGAATTCCTTTTAACTTACTCTATAACAGAACTCGGAGGCAATTTTTTTTGCTCCATAGATTGCATCTTTCCTGGATTTCCATAGCATGTTAATTAGAATAATGATCTGAAGAGCAGTTTGAACCAAACCATCCGATTTCAAATCTATGAGAACTCTCATTAACCATGTTCCAAACTCCTGGAAAGAGTGGCTGTCTAATTTAATTGATAATGCTCCAAACCAGATTGCCTTTGAGAAAGGGCAAGAGAGAAAGAGATGTTCTAAAGATTCCTGAGTCTGGCATCCAAAAGCACAAAGAGATGAGGTATTTAGATTATGTTCAACCTATTTAGGCCGTAATGAAAGAGACCAAAGAAACTGCCAAAATTCTTCCGGCTGAGAGCTAGAATTCTCTGCAAGTAAAATTTTAAACCCATCTTGACA
>NW_021633633.1:0-44113 GCF_004799145.2 Neltuma alba
ATGGAATTACGGGTCTTATAAGTAAAGCGTGGAACGCTAAAGTCTTCTGTAAAACTGCAATTCTATATAATTTTTATGCCTAACTATTCTAATTGTCGTAAATAATGTCATTGACTTGAATTTCATGCACTGTTAGTAGTTGCATATTGATGTGGACCTTTTCCTGTTCACTTCATACCATTACTTTAGAGTAAACTTTATTTTCCTGGTAATATGTAAAACAATAAGAGTACTACTGCGTGGCAGGGGAAAAAAAAGAAGTATAAAGAACCGAAACTAAACTTTTCTTTTTTGGGGTACAAATCGAAACTAAAATGAAGACAGAAAGAAAGATCTCATTAGTCATTATTACAATTCAGGGCCCAACACTGTTCTTAATGTAAACGACAACGCAATGGTCATAAAAAAGCAAAAAAGAAAAAAGTGTGGGCAGGATGATTATTGTTCACCGAGTGGAATGGGGTTTAAATCACATATTTCTTCAGATATATGGGTTTGGTTCTTATTTCATGGTTGGTTAATGTTATTTTCTATGATTATTGCTAATCTAATGAAGAGATACAGTGATCATGGGAAATCCAACAGTGAGGAAGCCAGGTTCAGAAGGAGGTGAAAGTGAAAAGTAATCTAGTGTTTTTGTTTTGTGGGCCTTAACGGGCCTTTCCGATGCCATTCTGGGCCGTCTCTGCTGTCCACTTTTATAATTTAAAAAAAAGTTGACTCATTTACTCGAGTTTTAGTTTCATTAGCTGGTTAGAATTAAGAACGTGAGACATAGAAATAAAGTCTAATAGAAAAAATCAATTCGTTGTAATGTAGCGAACCAAAATTGAAATTCCTTGTTAGGAGATGTATTCATATTTAGTACCTAACAGTGTCTCTCAAAGAGATTTTTCTTCAATAAGAAAATACATGTGTGTAGCAAACAAGTAAATAAACAAAAACATGAGAGTTTCGCTTAAAATCCTAATGTTCTTTTTTCGACACATGCAATTTGTAATATTCAAAGACCTAAAAGTAGTTAGAGATATCAGCCATTGAACATGCAAGTAAAATGCCATTTCGATAATACTGGCAGAGGTGTTAGTAGCATTCATAAATGTCAATAACAACTGTTTTGGTAATAATGCCACCTCATATTTAAATGAGATCTTGACTTTAAGTCGGCATTACATGTTTTGTTTCATCCATACATTTAATTGTATTAAAAAGGGAACAAAAAGACAAAACAGTATGGGAAGACATTTCTGAAGAAGTGATCTCCCAAGTAAGCTGTTTTTGCCATGTCATGTATACAAAAAAATTCATTGCATGAGGATAATTTATATATACATATTCATGTACAAAGAAGCATTGTTAAAATATGTTTTGAAAAATATTTATTTGAGCCTAAGGCGATGAATCATGACATGGGATAAAGATATACTCCTCCGGTCCTTAATGTAAGACCTATTTAACTAATTTGATTAGATTAAGGAAGTTAGGTAAGTTAGTTAATTATAAGAAATGTGACACATTTTTCCTAAAACACCATAATCATCTTTCTTAATACTTCCTCTCCCTCTTCTACTTGGTTATGGTTGAGGAGTATCTATAGGGATAATTTAGAGAAAATTGATAAATATAAGAAATGGGTCCTATATTTAGGACCAAAACCAACTCAACAATTGGGTCCTATATTAAGGACCGGAGGAGTACTACTATATTGCTATAAAACAATGTGTGTTGCACTTTAATTTGTGTAAAATTAGGACTCCGTCATTATGAAAAGAAAAAAAAACCCATTCTTTTAGCACCAAGGCATGTGTTTTTACTGTTTGTTGCTTTCAATTAGACTCCTTTTTATTCTCTCTCGTTTCACAACTGTGCCACAATCCACTTCCCATCCTTTTTGTTTTTTTGGAGCACTGATGTCCGTCTAATTTTACACCTACTTACCAGCCAGGTGTTTCTTTTGTTATCTCCATGTCTTCCCACTTGCCCTTTTTTTCCTCCTACTTTAACAAGTACGTATTCCTACCTTCAAGACTTGTTCCTTTGACTCTTTATTCCCTTTTGTTTTTACTTTATACTTCCTTACGCCCCTCTTTGACGCCATTCATAGAAGCTTTCATACCAATTTCTTCTTATCTTCCATTGCCTCCACAAATAACGATTACACGACCCTGAAAAAACAAAATAACAAAATATGAAAAATCCTCATTCCACAGTTTATTCCGCATTTCGCTCAAAGGTTGAAGGGAAGAATGCATCAAGCTGTTTGCTTTTTTGATGTTTACATTAATGTTCAAAAAGAAGAAGAAGAAGACGCTCATCCGAATTCTTTATTATATACTCCTTTGATCTTTAATATAGGACTTGATTGTTGAGTTGATTTTGGTCCTAAATATAAGATTTATTTCTCATATTTATTAATTTTTTCTAAATTACTTTCATAGATACTCCCTCAACCACAATTAAGTAAAAGAGGGAAAAAGGATATTAAAGAATATGATTATGGTGTTTTAAGAAAAATGTATCATATTTCTTATAATTAACTAACTTACCTAACTTTTTTAATCTAATCAAATTAGTTAAATAGATCTTATATTAAAAACAAAAAGTGTCTCAGTATAGGAAAAGTATCTCAACATAAGATTTACCCTCTAGTACAAAATAAATTTTATTTTAAACACCAGAGGTCAGGTCACGGAGGAACCACTAATAAGAACGTGACCATGCTGGGAAAGGCGCGTGTAAGGCGAAGTCCTCGTCCTTCTTGTGAGGAGTCTTCTTCTTCTTCTTCTCTTCTTTAAGACTTTAACTGATAATAACATTTTTTAAAATAAAAATGAGACGGTGAGAAAGTGCTCTTTTATTATCACATTCTTTACCTTTCCACTACGAATTAACCATAATCATCGTTCCTCACAGATTCTTTCCAGTCTCCTCCACTTTGCATCAGTTACCCCACTTTCCTCCACCACCATTGTCTTCCCCCCACATTTCATCTTCAACCTCATTCTCACTCGCACACACCCTCCTTCCTTCTTTCATGGATCCCAACAAGCAGCCACAGAAGAAGAAGTGCTTTCTCTCACTTGCTTTCTCTCTCCTCCTCTCCACTTTCCTCATCTTCCTCTCCGTCTCCGTCTCCTCCAATCTCTCCTCTCGCTTCAATCCTGCTGCTCAACGCGTTGTTGCCCATGAAACGCCTCGTTTCGTTGAATCCAAGCTTCGCGTCTCCCCTACGTCCTCTGACCCTGTTCCCAGAATCGCTTACTTGATTTCTGGATCAATGGGAGATGGTCACAGTCTCAGGAGGACCCTCAAGGCTCTTTACCATCCGAGAAACCAGTACGCGGTGCATTTGGACCTCGAGGCCTCGGAAAAGGAGAGATTGGAGTTAGCTAGATTTGTGAGAGACGAGCCTATGTTCGTGAGATTCCGTAATGTGAGGATGATTGTCAAGGCTAATTTGGTTACGTACAGAGGTCCCACGATGGTCACTAATACGCTTCACGCGGCGGCTATTTTGCTCCGGAAAGGTGGAGACTGGGATTGGTTCATTAATCTGAGCGCCTCCGATTATCCGTTGGTCACTCAGGACGGTACGAATTGCCCTGTAAAATTTTTCTTTCGTCAATTGTTGCTCTGCCTCATATTTGTTCGTTGGTGTGCAAGCTTTGTGCTTTTGTTTTTTGGGAAACTGATTCAATTCCAATGGACTTCTTTTTCTAAATTGAGCATGAGAACAATTAGTTCTGGTATTTATCGAATCTTGTGCTTCTGAATTTAATGCTTCTTTCTGTTTTGGCTTGAATCAGCGAGAATCCTGAACTCGCTGTTTCTTAATTAATATATTTTCCCAACAGTTGCCTTATTATTTATTATTTGATTACCTAAATGCATTAAAGATTCACGGTATAGTTGTCGGCGCATGGCTATCTCTGTCTCTCATGGAAGCTTTGATGGTTCGTTAATTCTTATTTGACTTTGTTGCTACTTGTTTGGTATGGTAAGAACGAGTTTTAACACTGTGGAAATTCATTTTTAGAATGTTTATATACACCTTACTATAATTATGTTGTGTATATTTTAAATGATATTGATTGATGATGATAATATTTTTATATACACGCCACACTTAAATTTTTAATAGCCTAAGAAATTGAAGGGAAAAAAATCCACGTACTGAGGTTGAACTTTTAAGGATCATTCACTTACTCTGTCAATCTGAATTGCTTCTTTTGTATGACAGATCTGCTACATACACTCTCAACTACACCGAGGCATCTTAACTTCATTGAGCACACCAGTGACATTGGCTGGAAAGAGTACGTTTATAATTCTTTTGAAATTTTGTTCGCCATGCTATTTATTTAAAATAAAAAAAATCCAAATGACCTGATCTTATTTACCTGTTACTTTTTACTATTTTCAACAGGCATCAGAGGGCGAGGCCTATTATTATCGACCCGGGTCTTTATAGCGCTCATAAATCTGATGTGTTTTGGGTGACGCAGAAAAGAAGTGTACCCACAGCTTACAAGCTGTTTACAGGTGAGAAATTAAACCGGCTTACGCAGAGTACTTCACTAAATTCAATAACTTGTACTGGAGAGAACAATAAAGAAATGACAGTATTGTAGATCCTGATCATAAATCCAAGGACTCAGCTTCATAATTTTGCTCAGGTTCTGCCTGGATGATGCTGTCTCGTCCATTTGTTGAATACTGTTCGTGGGGTTGGGATAACTTGCCCAGGATAGTGTTGATGTATTATGCCAACTTCCTATCATCACCGGAAGGATATTTCCACACAGTCATATGCAATGCTGAGGAGTTTCGTAACACAACTGTGAATCATGATCTCCATTTCATATCATGGGACAATCCTCCAAAGCAACATCCACATTTCCTTACAGTTCATGACTACCAGAGAATGGTGAACAGCCATGCTCCTTTTGCAAGAAAATTTGGCAGGAACGATCCAGTCCTGGATAAGATTGATTCTGAGCTCTTGGGCAGGAAGGCAGATGGGTATGTGCCTGGTGGGTGGTTGAGACAGACAAATTCAAACTTCACCAATCCAAAGTATGATGTGAGAAATACCACTGATCTTAGGCCTGGTCCTGGGGCTGAAAGGCTAAAACAGCTTATTAATGGTTTGTTATCAGCAAAGGACTTAAAGGCAAAACAGTGTCCATGAAAGTACAGCTGGGTTCAGTACCCATTTTCATTGCTCAGCAGCCAACTGCCAAATTGCTTGCTCTGGGCTCATCACATAGCAAGGATGATGCACCACAACAGAAGAATGAAATGAATGCTTCTTTGAAAATACGCTTTACCCGTGGCCTACTTTACACACACAAATTTGATATACAACCCCTAGTTTGGAGTTAATAATATGTATCAGATGCTTCTTATTACCAGTAATTAATGGAATTGTTGTGCTCTTTAGAATGTCTTGATAGCAAATATGAAAGAAGAGAGTTCAATTTTTTTTTTTTAAATTATTGTCTTGCTAACTCAGCAAGAGGATATGATTTGGTACTCCGTCGAATGCCTTTTTCGCCACGGGAGAACTCAATTACTCCCTCCGTTCCTTATTATAAGAGACGAATAACCGAATTACGTTGATCAAAAAAATAGTTAAAATTAGTTAAGAACAATTAATGTGTAAAAAGTATAATTTTTTTTTCTAAAAATGCCCTCATTGATAAGGAGAGAGAACATGAGAGAGAACAATGGTAAATTATTAAAAGAAAGAGAAGTGGGAAGTAGAGAGAGTGTGAGTTGGAGACAATAAATATGGGTAAAATAGGAAATTAACACAAAAAAGTAGAGACAACTTTTAAGTGTCTCTTATATATAAGAACATGCCATAAGCATCAAATGTCTCTTATAATAAGGAACGGAGGGAGTATAACATAATTTCGCCATTACACCTCGGATCAAGAACAATAGCCGCGGACCAGAAAAAATTTGTGCTTTTTTTGTCGTCCTCTTGGGGTTAAAAGTACATACTTAGAGTGATACATCATGCTCTGACATTATTTATTAAATACTCTTCCACTCCTCCTGAATATAAGATCCTTATACTAAATATAAGATCTTTATACACGTTAGTATAATGGTCTTATATTTAGGACCAAAGGAGTAAAATTTATCTACAAAATATATTAAATAGTGAAACTCCGTGCATTTTTTTTTGGGGGTAAAAAAAAACTCAGTGCATATTGTTTTGACAATATATATGAAATACATCTAATTAAATCATCACAGGGAAGTCATTTTCAGTTTTATTCCAAACTTGTCTTTTTACAAGCTTTATTTTTATAGAAGCTCATTCCCAAGATGAATTATTTTATCAATGAAATGACTGAACTTTTATTTATTTAGCTATTTATTTTCTAAGCAAGCAGTGCCTATATTACATGCTCAATTTTTATCTTATCCTATCAACATGCTTTTTTCCCCCTAAAATATAGGTAGGAGTGTTCACGGGACGGATCGGGACCGGGACCGGGACAGGCCCGTCCCGGTTCCGTCCCGATGAACAGTAACGGGACAGAAAATCTGTCCCGTGTCCCGGCCCGTCCCGGGGTTGTCCCGGTCCCGGTCGGGACAGGACCGGGACGTCCCGAAATAATTTTTTTATTTTTTTTATTTTTTTTTTAAAAAATCTAATTTTTTTAATTATATTTTTTGAGCTTAAATCTTATAAAAACATCTTTTTTATTTGTTTGGGCACTCTTAAACAAAAGCTCAAATATTACATATAATAGTTATTAAAACTCTAAACAAAAGCTTTTAACACAATAAAAACTTGCTAAAAATTCTAATAATCAATAATCTCAAATCATTAACAAATATAAAAACTCTAAATAAATATATCCATAGTTCCATACAATAGTCTCAAATCTTAAAAAAATATGAAAAAAATAATATTATATAAAAAATTAAAAAAATTAATTTTTTTTTTTAAAAAAAGGAACCGGGACGAGACGACCCCGTCCCGTGTCCCGTCCCGTCCCGGTCCCTTTTTTGTCCCGTCCCGTCCCAATATGACCGGGACCGGAATGGGTCGACCGGGACGGGCCGGTCTTGAACACTCCTAAATATAGGTATCCTTCTATCGAAGACCATCCTATTCTAAGCACTGTCCAGTACTAAATATGAATACCTCTCTCAGTAGGAATTCGAACATTGATTTACCATATGATGAGAAACTAAACTCTTCTGTTAAACCCAACTCCTTAACTTTATATTGGATCCCATCCCGTGGATTGATAAGAAAAATGCTTTAACCCAAGACAAAAAGAAAACAAACAATAACATACGAGGCCTTCGCCCGCCTTTTCCATTTTTTTAAATGTTTTTAACGATAAACGCGAACAGAAAAATGTGATCAGCAAATAACAGTTTTTAAATGTCCTTACCATTGCACTTCGCACTATTGCCCTCGTGTAATGTACAGGTAATAGATTAAATGATGAATTAATAGGGGTACGGAGGGAAAAAGTAAAATAGACTTAATTTAAAAAATTAAACTGACTTTACTTTAACATATTTTCAAGTAAAAATCACAAAATAAAAAAATTACAAATAAAAAAATTACAAATAAAGACCCATTATAATATTAGTATGGGTTTTGATAACAACTTATAAGCAAATGACAACAATTTTTGTGAATAGGTCTTTGTATGTAATTTTTTAATTTCTAATTTTTTTTTACGATTTTTCCTATTTTTAACACTTTCAAGAAATATTACCAAAATCAAAATTAAATAAATACTATCATATCTTCAAAAACAAGATCAGGTTTCCCTTCCCATGCATCGAAATTTTCCTAAAAATCGATTTTTTTTCCTTCCCCTCGTTTTTTTTGGGGCCGGGGGCTGATGGCGTTCTACTCCCTCCCTGGAAAGCTTATTCCCATTAGATATCCTCCAAATTCACCATCCTGAGAAAAGAATCAAGCAATTTACATATTTCTTGTGCCTGTGGATGCGATTGATCACCGGCAAGAAATTCTTCAACTACATTATTCACTTCTATTATGCTACAACCAGGTTTCTTTTTCATTCCTGCTTCTGATATCTTACTCCTTACCTTGTTAGCCTCCATATCCCACCCAGCTTCCTTGTATATGTTATATGAAAGAACATGAGTCCCACTATCAGCTGCACCCATATCAGTAAGCTTTTTCCAGACTCTGTTTCCAATATCTACGTTCTTGTGAATTCTGCATGCATTTAGAAGAGCACCCCACACGTTGACATCTCCACCGGCAAGTCCACCCATCTTCTCTTCAATAAAATTCTCTGCTTCTTCCACCATGCCTGCTCTGGACAAAAGGTCAATGGCGCATGCATAGTGCTCTACCTTGGGTTTAATCCCATAAACACTGCTCATTTCTTCAAACAACTGAAGGCCTTCTTCAACCTTTTTTGCATGTGTACAGGCAGTGAGAACAGCAACAAAAGTAGTCTCAGAAGGCTTTGTCCCATTTATAACCATTTGATGAAACAATTCTAAAGATTTCCTTGCATCGCCACTCAGAGCAACCCCAGAGATCATAGCATTCCATGCTCCAGTATCTTTGTATGGCATGGCCTCAAAAACAGATAAAGCTGATTCAATACATCCACATTTTGAATACATATCCACTAAAGCTGTGGCCAGTATAGGATTGGACTCCAAATTGAATCGCTTGGCATAAGAATGAACCCACAATCCTTGCATGAGTGCACCAAGATGAGCACATGCAGTGAGTACAGTTACAAGGATTGACTCATTTGGCTTGGTGCCTGTGTTCTGCATTTCTGAGAACAAAGCAAGCACTTCCTTAAAGTTACTCACTCGAGAGTATGCTGCCATCATTGCACTCCACGATATGACATTTCTTTCAGGCATTTCATCAAACAGCTCTCTAGCGCTTTGTACATCCCCCGTCTTGCCATAACCATCGATCATCGCGGTCCATAAGACTACATCTTTCCTCGGAATTTTATCAAACAACAATCTTGCAGTTTCCACTTCACGAGTGTTGGAGTAAAATTCAATGAATGCACTGACAACAAAAGGATCATCACAATAACCAAATTTAACAACATGGGCAAGCACTAAACAACCGGTTGCTTTTGAACAACGATCTAAAGCAACACAGGCCTTAATCAAAGCTGGAAAAGTATAATTATTGACAGGAACACCATTTTCCAACATCTCTAAGTAACATAATATAGCGGGTATGGGTGCATTTGCCTGAACGTACCCTCTGATCATGGAATTGTGCATGAAAGTGTTGCGGTGTTCCAGATTCGCGAAAATGGAGGAAGCGTAAGATAAAAGCAAGCCATCATCGGATGTCGCCGCGGCGGAGAGAAGCGGCGCGATGGCATAGGGATTATGCGCGAAGTGGCATCTGAGAATATGGGCATGAGTCTGCTTCAGTTCCTTCAAGTTCTTGCATTTTTGCGCCACAGCCGTCAGAAATCCTCCGTTCTTAACAGTCTTTTGAATCATATGTGAACCAGCGTAGCATTTACAACCAAGCAATTCGTGTCCTAAATTTGTTGAGCTCTCTCTCTATTATGGGGATTTTGATTTTGCTATCCTTCTCATTCGCATGACACCCCACAGAGACTTTACATATACATACACATTCATGTGCACGTGTGCGTATTAATATATATCAGATAGTCATCTTCGCTAGCTAATATCAACGAGAAATTTATATTTTATTTGCGGCATATCCTCCACCAACAGAAGAAAAGACTAATCTCATTTAGATATGGAAGTTACTAGAATTTTTTCAAAATCCAACATCTGACTACATGTTGAAAGGATGCGTAAGTTGATTTATATTTTATATTAATATATGGATTATTTATTTTATTTTATTTTATTTTATGTTCACAATTTTTATCAAATAAATTACACCAATGTCATTTTTACCTTTAATTATACACAATTTGAAACCCATTGATTCAACTGACACTAAACATCTTTTTTAATCTTCACTTAGATTACATGTTATTGGTTTGCATTGTTTAGGGCTAATTATGTTTTTAAAGAAAATATTACCACCGGTTTTTAATATAAGAATTCGTTTGACTTTTATTTTGATCCTAAATATAAAACCCTAATTCACTTTGTCTCTCATATTTATCTATTTTTTTTAAGATAGTCATTGTAATAATGTTAATTCTAACCAATACGCTTAATTAGCAATGATATTTTAAAAAAAACAATATATATTTATTATAAATAACTAATTTAACTAATTTTTTTTAATATACTCAAATTACTCAACCACTTAAACTAGAGCAAATATATAAAGTTTTATTCATAAAGATGCAGGTGAGTTTCATGTCACGTTATCCTGTAACCTCTCTCTCATCATAATCTCACTCGTTATTCTCTCCATCACTGTTCTGCAACTTTAACAATTTTCTTTCCAATGTTATCTCCATGGAAGAGTCCGATGAAAGCAGAAGGGATGGTGTCAAGCCCAGATGAAATGTCTTCAAGATTCTGCAATTTCCCACTACGAAGGTGGTCAGATGTGCAAGAGACAAAATCTGGAAAAATGTTTAAGAAATCAGCGGCCAGAAATCCTCTGATGTTAAGTCTCTTGTAAACAACGTTGAGCATGTCTGGTGCAGCTCGCTTCCCTGGATCAGTATACTCAGACATCACCCCACACACAGCCACTCTTCCAAATGCATTCATGTTGTCCACTGCTGCCTCCAACATGTCTCCTCCAACGTTGTCAAAATATATGTCTATCCCTTCTGGAAAGTACCTGTAATTGAAATTTATCGCGTTTTGTCAACAACTTATCCAAGGATCTTGTTGCTGATAAAGTACAATGATATCATGCACGACTCATGTAACCGACCCCACCTAATAGAAGAACATTGTCATCATTGTTGTCGTTGTTGTCTACTAGACAAATGTAAGAATCCACACATCGTGTATTACCTTTTGAGAGCAGATTTTAAGTCTGTTTCTTCTCTGTAGTTGAATGCATCGTCAAGTCCCAGCTTGTGCTTCAGTAATTCCACCTGAAACCGATTACTCCCAGATTAGTCTTCTAAGCTAAAATGGGCAAGCTACTTTACAAAACAGTAATTCATGGCTATGACTCAAAAAAGGCCTGAGCTTTTGGGAACAAGATGGCCCTGTCAGATCAAAAAGATAACCTTTTTCTGGCTTCCTGCACAACCAACCACATAGCAACCAAAAAGCTTTGCATATTGTGCTGCCAAACTTCCTACAGATCCAGAAGCAGCGGATACAAATACTTTTTCCCCTTTTTTGGGTTTGCACAATTCAAAGAACCCAGCATAAGCTGATAATCCATTGAACCCTGTCAAGGATATTAACAAGAAACAAAATTCCCCACCAATTCAGATTGCTTCACGACAATCAGTATACATATGTCAGTACAATTTCATGCAGCTGAGGGATTCCGGAGAAGTTGTCTACTCATTTCATATTTTTTAAGGGAGAAAGTCCCACTATTGAGTATTGACCCAAAAGAAGACTGAATATACTATTGTTTTCTGACAGACGATATAGAATTGGGTAAGATTCTTTATGCTGTAAAGTTATGAATTATGTTATGCAAATAAATGATGGGTGGAAAATAGATGCCTAGAATTCCAAGATGGTAAGTGAGTGGGAATTCAGAGTGGTCCAGTTTGTTAATAATGCTCGCTTCTTTAACCAAGCTGTACTCGGCCCACGTGAACACTCCCACAACAACATCGTCCTTCTGAAACCTAGGACTCCCAGAAGCCACCACTTTCCCAATAGCAACACCATCAATTGCCTGCATATCCCAGTGCCGTCATTCCAAGTCATAGCTGTGAATTTGATCTTGAAACATAAATAGTTCAGGAGCGAGTGTGTGTGCGTGTGTGTGAGAGAGAAAGAGAGAGAGAGACCTGATTAGGGGTGATGGGGGCTGCGAAGTATATGGCTTTCTGAGAGGAGCTATGGCTCTTCATGCGATTAATCTGGTAGGGATCGATGGAGATATAGAGATTCTTAACGATGACATCGTCAGAACCAGGCACCAGTGAAAGGGATAAGTTCTCAGTTTTGAGCTCAAAGTGAGACTCTTTCGGTGTATCCTCTATGTGATTCTTTATCACTGCCACCTTGTTGCTCACTTCCATTTCTTCTTCTTCTCCTTCGTTTTTTTTTTTTTTGACCGGATCTTCTTCTCCTTCGTTGCGCTCTATCACGGCGGTCACTGACTCATTTATATCCACGAAACGGAACGCAGAGACAAAATGGAATCCTCTTACAATCGCAACATCTCGCTTTCCTAGATTCCTTTGTACAAAAGCTGGATGTTCACAGCCAATGTTCTGTGGATCGGGCGGCGCGTTGTCCTCCTTGGCGGGGGAGCAACTGGGTTCAATCCCATGCAGGAGTGTGTACGCGTAACCCTTGTAACCACAAAATAAATAAAAAAAGCTAGATGTTCACATAATTAATTCAGTAAATTGATATCTATTTATGCATTTGGTTAGTCCTTTTTTCATCTGAAGACACCAATTAATCTAATTTAATTCAATTAAAAAGAATTCCGTTTATTAACCACAAATATATAATTTACCCAAACTGTTTTGTAGGCAAATAATAACTATTCTTTTTGTAAATAAAAGTTTAGATGTATTGAATTTTAAAATTTAAAATAAAGACATGCATTCAGGTTTAAAGAATAATAATAGCTAGGACTACAATTATTAGAAGGACTATCTTGAAAAAAAATACATAAATATGAGAGACAAAGTGGATGGGGGTCTTATATTTAAAATCAAAATAAAAAACAAACAGAGTCTTATATTAAAAACCGGAAGTAGTACTTACTAACAATGTCGTCACATCGTAACTATTTAATTATAAAGTACTGCAATAGTTGTTTCTAAAAATGTTTGATAATGCGTTTTTTTTTTTTTGAAAAAATAACAATCAATATACTGATATCCTATGACCTAACAACTATAGAATACTGTCAATTAAAAAGATTAAATGTACTAAACCTAGCCGAGCTACCATAATGCAATCCCTTTATTTATGTTGCCGATGTATAAGATAAAGACATCAAGTCAAAGAAAAATTAATTAGCATCCACCCATGTTTTTTAATGCAAAAGGAAATAAAATATCGCTTCGCTGAAATTAAGCAGGGCGGCTATTTTGTTCCGTTCTTTAAAGAGCTTTCTCTCCATTCTTAATTAAAAAAAATAGTAGTTAATAGCTCTCAAATTAAAATTATTTCCAACTTTATCATCATAAAATGAGATTATGAAGGAGAGAGAAAAATGTAAAAAGTTACATATAGGCATTAATTATAAAGTTAAAATTGACGATGTACACACAGGACCAAGCAGCAGTTTGTACAATTTTTTTCCCCTACGTCATTTCAGTTTAATTTCCTCCCGGCACCAAAGCGGCGCTGTAAAATTGAAGCATGATGAGAATTAATATTAGAAATTTAACCCAGGATTTTGATTAAAAGAGTCCAGATGTTTTTTATCATGATCCCAATTCCCAAGGCTTTCGAATAAGAAGGGCTCAACCATCCGATGGCAGGACTGGCAGGACAGACAAAAATTTTCAGAAATCGCGCCAGGTAGGGGTCGAACCTACGACTTTCTGCTTAGGAAACAGACGCTCTATCCACTGAGCTACAGGCGCCAGTTAGTCAGTTATCTTTCATCAAATCATAACGTATATGTGACCACCCGCAGGCCCTCCCCCTACAGCAACGATCGAACCGGAGTCATCCAACCAAAGGTTGCGTGGGCCTCGGATTAACACGAGCAATGTTACGAGTTGATAACATGGAAATGTGGAATTGAAGACGGAATGATCATACATTTCACACTGTTGTTGGCTTACGCCATTGGTTAAACATGATTAAGTGGATAATGACTGAGCAATAATTACATCATGATAATATTAAACGCAGAATCTCCCCCGAGAATTTGAATGACTTCTCTGTTTCTTCCAGGCAATGATTCTTCTCCTCCCGAGTCCATCCCTGACAAAAACCACCAACCAACACATTCTCAGAATTCCATCTTCAATCACCAACTATGAATCATGTAAAAGGTTTTCGAGACATTCTTATTCTTTGATGGGATTTCTTATATAAGCAAGTTTCATGTAAAAGAATCTCAACTTGAGAAAAAACTTAGGCCTTGTTTGGTTTCTTGTTTTGAAAACAATTTTTTGTTTTTAAAAACAGAAAAACAAAAAAAACTTGTTTGGTAATTTCTTTTTAGTTGATTGTTTTAAAAAAAACAAAAAAACAATAATATGTTTTTTAAAATTGAAAAACCAAAACAACTTTTACATGTTTTCTTGTTTTTGTTTTTATGTTTTTTATTTTTTTATTTTGAGAAATTGGAGAAATCTTCTTTTTTTCCTCTACTACCTACTACTTATCACTACAAGTGATAACTACCACCTATCAAAGTGTAAATTTTTATATTTTTTTTCAAATGTGATTTTTTAAAAATTATTTTCCAAACAAAGTTTTTTGCTTTTTGTTTTTGGTTTTCAAAACTTGTTCTTAAAAACAATTTTATAAAATTGTTTTGAGAATAAGAAAACAAAGAACAAAAACAAACAGGCCCTTAATTATTTTAAATTTTTTTCCCCCGAGAAATGGAGCCCGGGATCAAAGGAAAAGGTATGAGAAACTTACTTCAGCAACTTTATTCAACTTGTCTCTCACATTCTGCAGTAGCTGGGAAAGATCACCATCCCATTTATAGAACTCCAATTCCTTGTTGTTGAGTATCTTCTCAGCCACCTAGAGAGACAAATTTGAGAGTTAAGATGACATTCAGCATAAAATAAATCAAGCAAAAGCACTTCTAGGCTTTACCTCCACTGGAGGAAATGATTATAAAATATCTGTAACTGAATCAAGCCTCCTTTCTGGAAACCACATACATACCCACACAAAAGTGGCGGGCAACCACACTTGAACAAATAGCTGGTTCATTATTTCTCTCGCTATAACTTTAGATATTGCAAATTCTGATTAAAAAATTAGACACAAAAAGTTGCATTCCAATGAAGAATTATAGTGATTAGACGCCATAAAGATGCCTCCACAAGATAAAGTTTACGATGCAAAGAAAATATGAAGGCAGGAACAGAACTTATAGGCCGTGCCCAAGTGAGGTGATACGACCACGCTTTGGGCAGTTCAGGCATCTGACAGACTAGAAATGTGTCACATATTCCATTTAACAGGAAGAAAATGGGGGCATTCCAACTACTTTGAAAACCTTAACTCCTTCAGTTATCTTAAATTTTTTGCATAGCCAATGATCAACAATAGTAATGATGCAGAAATTGGAGATGACAGAGAAGGGCCATTTCTAGAGATAATGATAATGGTAACTCCCCCAGCACCTTAACTGATGCACCATATGATTCATGCACAAACATTGGCAAGACTGAAACTTCAAATCTGATGTGCTGGTGAATTGATATCATCCAGGGTGGGTATGAGTTATTGACATAAATTGAAGAGAGATTGCATGAATTTGATTGATTACCTTCCTACCAATCATTCGACCACCTGCTGTATGGGCAAAGTAGATGTTGTAAAAGTGACAAATGAAGGCCTGGGGATCATTCTCTGATAACTCCTTAAGATACTGTGCATAGGTTAGACCAGGGGTGGAAGGTTCAGGAATGGTATGCCCTTGTTCACGGAACCACTGCAAATCCTTTTCTAAACTAGCAGACCTTTCCAATCCTGTATTTCTGAATTCAGCATCTGCAGAAGGAGCAGTGAAACTTCAACAGACTAAAAATCAACGTAAAAGAAAAAAGACATACAACAAGGGGCAGCAATTCATAAGTTATACACGTGCTAAAGAACCTAGATCAACCACTGCACACCCACAAACCCTCAGGAGGGCGAGATTGACATCGAAACAAACAAGAAGTCCTTGACATCAAGAAAATCAAATATGAATGATAATAATCTTCACTGCATCTGCATGTGCTTTAAATGCAAGTGTAAATTCACCATTATCATAGTAGAAAGGCTATATATCACAGGTCTCCCACAGCTGCCCAAAACAAAAGCAATTAGGAACGGAAAGTAAAACCCTTTGTCCCTGGAACACCAGCTTTGAACCGTTTCTACATAAAGAAAAACAAGCCAGGCTTCGATGCAGTGTTGTGTGTATAAGCTAATTTTAGAGACATATGACAGGTAGAAACACTTTCTACAACAATCAACGAGGCAAGAATACTGTTACCCTATACACGATGATGGAGTTTATCTCAGAAGAAAAGACAATTATAATAAAATTAATTTTTGAGGGGGGCGGGAAAGAAGGAAAACTATTTCAGGCAAACTAATGAAGATTCCAGGAAAACTATTTCGGACCAACTAATGAAGATTGCATTATTCTTGGTGATATTCCACGCTCATTAGAAGTAACGCAAGACATATACGAGGACCACAAATATCTCCCATGTAAGGAATACTCATTTTGGCATAGGGTTCGAACTATGCATCATACTCCCATTATAGTTTTTACATGATTAAGAACACATTAAAAAACACCAAAATAAACATTTAACCCCGGTAAAAGCCTTGTAAGGATTTTGAATTTTCCAGCAGAGGAAATCCGAGAAGCAATGTTTCTCATTGGATGAATAATCCAATATAGATAACCACAATAATCACTTGAGTGGCTAATTTTTCTCTTTCAGTAGATTTTGCAAGCCGGATTTCTGGGTTCAACTTCTCCTAAATGACACTATATATTTCCACATCATTCAAAAGCGGTAAAAACAGTATATAGAACCCTTTTAGAACTCTGATATCTCCCATCATTATTTTGATGAAACCCCGCATAAAATTCCAAAGCCCTCAAAGCACAAACGACAGAAAATGAAACAGAACTTGAAATTAACTATATCTGTCTCACGTTAATAAGCGGTCAAAATGAAGATGAGTGACAACCAATCGGATGGACAACTATACGTCAGCCAGAGCCAGGATCAGCAAACTTACAGCCAACCCTAGGGAACCACCTTTCATTCACACAAATGAAGATCAACTCAATCAAGTACGAATCAGAACAGCGCAAAATATCATTAACCATTCAAAGACAAAGAAAATTAACTCAGGGCAGGAACTCACAATAAGGATAAGCAGCATCTTCAATTATCTTCTCCAGCGTATCATAAACCAATTTGCTATCCACTAGAAACCGCAAATATCCATCAATTGTGAGTTCCCACTTGGTCACGCGTTGTTCCTCGGGTTCCTTGACTTCCTTCTCACCCTCCTTCGCCTGCTCTTTGGTATGCAACTTCATGGCCACAAACCTCATCTCCTCCACAAACCCCTTCGACTCACCCGGATAACGTTTCTTGGGTTTCTCAGCCGTTGTTGCAGAAACAACAGCCTTCCTGGGCACCTTCGAAGTCCCATTTGGAGCCCGAATTTGCAAAGATAACCTTTTGGACAAGAAAAAGGTGCCAAATTTTGGATTGCCGATGAAACTGGGTACAATGGAAGGATATTGACGAGATGCTCTGATACGGAGCTCGCTAAAACGGGATTTAAATTGAGAAGCTGGAGCGAGAGAAGCCATAGGAGTGCACTAAGTCGAATTCAGTCTGAGACTAAAAAGGCGGTGAGAGCAAACCAAGTCTCGATTAAAGCAATCTTAAAGAAGAAGCAACAGAAAATTCACCAGAATAATAACCGAGTTGATATAGTAAACTTCCGGTCAAATATGTATATAAAAAGACGGTATCAATATCCTGGTCGAGTGGATGAAATGAATCTCTGCAACAAAGTAGGGGACTGAGTCCGTGAAAGCATCAGGTTCAAGCGGTACACCAATAACAAGCAGCAATCACAACAAATAAGTTTATTTGGTATGATAAGGGAAAAATAAGAGATCGTGCTTTTCCTCGTATAGGAGATTCTTGTTCTTTTTTCTGGCTTGTGCTGCTATTATGGAAGGAATGGGGAAGATGTTTCGTGAAATAGCAGGAAAATAAAGGTTAGAAATGTCTATTAGGAAACAACAAGGAATAAAATAAAGCTAATGCTGGATTTCCCTGGTCGACACTGTGCCAAGCAGGACAACCAGATTAAACGACACCGTTCCTGAGGATACCGATTCTAGAATAACAACAGATCATGTGATGGTTATGAAAGCCAGGCAACGCTGCGAATGATTTGCCCGGATTGAGCAGTCTAAAACCGGGCGGTGGGCTGGAAACCGGAACCGGTTTAAGAAAGCGGACGGGCCAAAGTTTCCTCCTTTATTTGCAGATAATTGTGCAGAAAGAGTCTATGGGATTCATTTCCCCTCCTACTTAGTTTTTTTTCCTTAGTTGGGCTTTGCCCTCTCTTGTAACAAAAAAAAAAAAAAAAAAGGCGAAGGACGAGGAGGAAGGGGCACGAATAAGAAGATAAAAAGAGGGAAAGATAAGAAGCAGCCAACAGCCAACAGTAAGTCAAGCAGCAAACTTTAAAAACAAAAAAATCTGAAAAAGGGTCTTAACCTTTTCTTCCCTCCAACAATGACAACAAAAGAGCACAATGTAAAAAGGGTATTGGAGGACGAAGAGAATGAGATGAACTGAAGTGGAAACCCAGTGCCGTGGCCGGTTAAAATTGTGGAAGATTTTGAATCTGGAATAGTCATGGACAAAGCAGCTAGGATGACTTTAAAAGTGACGATCGAGAGAGATTAAAGAAGCCTATGGACAGCATTGAAAACATGCGAAGAAAAAGGAATTGTTTCTAAAGTACATGAAAGATATTTTTTTTCACCTATTTACAAATCATCTTATTAAATTTTTAGTATTTTATCTTTCATTTATTATAGTCTAAATAATTATTTCTTTTAAAACATGTATATAGTAAATAAGTATAAAGCTAAAAAGTTGTTATATTATACTACATCCGGTCTTTAATATAAGACTCTGTTTGACTTTTATTTTGATCTTAAATATAAGACCCCAATCCACTTTGTCTCTTATATTTATACATTTTTTCCAAAGTAGCCCTTCTAGCAATGATAGTTCTAGTCAATACACTTGATTAGTAAGGATATTTTAGGAAAAACAACACCTATTTAGGACAAATAACTAACTCAACTTACTTCCTTAATCTCCTCAAATTAGTCAACTGGCTCTTATAATTAGGACCGGAGGTAGTAGTAAAGAGTTAATGTAGTTTAAAATTTTTCTTAATTTATATAAAACATGCTGAATTTCCCTTATAAATAGAATCAAAGTATTATGTCCTACTTTAACTATTTAACATATCTTCAAGACATGCTCTATTATAAATACTTACTTTTTTTAGTTAAATTCTCATAGGTATAATAATATTTTTTATTTAATTATTATGTTGGACTTTCAGTCTAATCGATTTCATTTGAACAATGATCCGCTAGTTTTTTCAGTTTCATGTTCAGTCAGCTACCTAGAACATTCTGCTTAGGAAAATGTTATCACCAATCAATGATCAAAAATATCAATCATCAGTCAATATATAAATATATGCAACAACGCTTTGATGTCTTTTGCCTTCCATTCGGGGGAAAAAAAGTGATATCCTTCTCAATATAAAATTCTAAAATTATGATTTGCAAGAAAAACAATCTTAAATATTTCATTATATACTTAGAATTTTTCTTAGTTTTGAATTTACATCATTTGAATTTATCCACCGATGGAGATAGAAGCGTGTTTAAAGAAAGAAGCTTCAACAGGTATAGCTATCTGGTTAAGAAACACCCCATCAACAGAGTCGCTTTGGCCGAGTGGTTAAGGCGTGTGCCTGCTAAGTACATGGGGTTTCCCCGCGAGAGTTCGAATCTCTCAGGCGACGTTGATATTTTTGTTCTTGTGCACTTTCCTTTAACCCCATCTTTGCCGATTCTGTCTTTGCTTTCACCGCTTCCCGTTTACGCCACTTTGCGTGTTGAATCCTGTTGCACGTATTCCTTTCCTTTCTAACAATCTTCATTTGTTGCCGTTTACATCAGATCAAACATCAATTATCTGTCTCTTTTTGTCATTTTACATTTCGTTCCGTGATCCCCATGAGTTGCCACCCACATATGGTTCTGGTTCACCAACAGCGCGAGTCAAGTTGAATGTTAGGAACAAACAAGACTCCTTTTGGAAGAATCTTCTTTCTGTGTGTATGGATATAAGCTTTTATTGCAAGGCAAGCACTGACTAGCATGGACCATGATTCTGCAGTGCTGAGTGTTATCATGATCTTGTGAGATAGGTTCGAATATTACGAGGGGAAAACAGAGCCAGTGGCCTCACTCGGCGATCCTGTGTGGATGACTATTTTTTGCATGATGTCTTTGCTGGTCCATCAGTTTTAGGTTGAATCAACCTAAAAATGGAGTTACTTGATGCCATGTGAGTGCAATAACGAGGTTGAGAATTAGCGAATTTGGAAACACGAGGTCTTAGAAATGAATTCTGTCCCATGCAGCAAGCAGTTCACTAAAAATTATCAGAAGTCTTGAAAACAACAAGAGAAAAAAGCACATATCTTCCATCAATTAGTTTCGTAAAGCTTTCGCGATCAGGCTAGGATCTACATGATTAATTGATCATGCCCGCAAAGTAATGTCTTTTCATGTAAATATCTACTAACATCTAATACTATTGACCAATGAAAATTTATAGTAAATTAGTCCAAATGAAAGAGTGGCTTGCCTCACAGTGACCACCATTAATATCTTCGTAGAGTCATCCAAGTCATGAAATGCATCAAAAAACCAAAAAAAAAAAAAAGGCAACCAGAAAGAAAACCTCTAAACCTGTATTAGTAACATTCAAGTAAGAAGCAGCTATAGAATATGGGGTTACAGTACATACTGATATTGAATATATAAGCGTCGGCAAAACGTCAAAACATGGCTAATCCTACAAACTGCAGAGGTTTTATTATCCGGAACCTATATGATTCTATCGATCCAACCAATCCCTTCTTTACATTTAGCATCTTACATCTGTGTTAGTATCTAAGGCATAAGCGTAACAGAGACTTCATTCTCAGGGGAAAACAAGAGGGGGACGGGTGCACTGCCCTCTCAAAGTAACCCAGCAGGTTACTTGGCCGTTTGTTCCAGAACTGGTATTTTCTTCCACTTTTCTTCCAATCCATTCATTTGCAGGGGTGGCAGTGAAAACACGCTAACTGTGGAGCTTCCACTTCTAATCTCCTGCAAAACATGCAATGCTGATATGGTACTCTTCATATAGAGACTCTCCATGTACTCAATCTCCGACATTTCCTTCGGTATCAGCAGACCATTGCTCTTGGTTGTAGCTGAACTTGAAGGATCACACCCTTCTGCTTGTGGATTTCCCTCACCACAGGCTGCTGGTTCATTTGCAGGGAAGAGGCGATCCAGCATTGATTCACATTCCTTTACTAGCTTGTAGAGGAGGTCAGTGGTGAAAAATGGCTGCTGCAATACCTTCTGAATGAATGGCAAGCGAATCAGGGCCCCAGTTCTCTTATCATACTTCTTTAGTATTTTCACTAGTCCTGTAGAAAGGAACATTGATTAATATCTGAAACTGTTGATGAACGAAGTCTAAGTTTACACAAATCCTCAATGTATGCTCAAAAGCATCTACTCTAGGCTGACTAAAGTTTAGCCTGTATAAATCACTTAATCTAAATATAGCTTTTAGCACTATTGAAGTGAGGGAGAAAAAGAAATTGAGCATCGGAGACTAGCTACAAATCTTTTTTAAAAGAAAAAATCATGATCAGCCAGTCCATTAAAAACGGATCATTTTGATTCATAAAGAATGAGGCGCAAGAGGACTTATGGAGAAACATCTCTTGTTCTTTTTACAAGATCCTGATTGGATCCACATGTGCTGGGTAAAAAGAACAAGATTCTCTTCAGCGTCAGCAAAAGACTTAAGAAAGTCATCTGCTATAATTACACCGAGTCTATCAGGATCCGATTTCATTTGTTTTTAAAGCAGTTTCAAAATAGAATCACTCTCAATTGAAAAGAGTCAGACTTCTATTCAAGGGTTATGGCCTTTCAATTGATGGGACCCTTCTATACCTTGTAATAGGAAGTTCTCTAGGTCGTTAATAAAAACACTAACATGGAATTTTTCAGGAGGCAACAAAAGTAGATACAGAAGGCATTATATTCATAGCGCTACCAACAATGTTAATTGACAACTTCACTGAAATTGAGTTGAACAACTGGTCCTTATTTTAACACGCAACAGCTACAAGTTTTTATCAACTTCAAGAAAGACACGAGTATAATTACCCTATAGCGCACAAACACCACAGGTTACAACGTAAATATCTGATTTACTCTGTAATGGAGAGAGAGAAAGAATCCAAATTTCAAACAGTCCACATGATTTGTCCTCATGCTAGATTTTTTTTTTTAAGGGATTATTTAAAAGTAATATATTGAGAGTTTAAAGCACCTGTATAGTTAAGGGCACTGTAGTTTTCCAGCAAGACCATCTCTCCATGGAAATCAACAATTTCTTTCCGAATTTTCAGTAGCTCTTCATTAGAATCCTTTACTTTCGCCACCCTATCTTGTAACTCCTGCATTTTAATTACAATAAACACAAGTAAGAATACTAGTTCTCAGTATAAAGCTGCTTTACTTATCATTAAAGAATATGCTTAAGACTTTCTTTAGAATATATGATGCAAACCAGTGACAATATTTTGGAAATGCGAAAGCCACTAGCATAAGCATCTTGCCTTTCAACTATGCACAAAAACGACAACGTATGGCACTGTGCAGAATTTTTTTTGGGGATCATAACTCATAAGCACTATGAGGAGAGGTGAGCTGTGGTCCGTTAATCAGTTCCCCTTACCAAAGAATTTCTTTTTTTTTTCTGCTTTAATTTTTTGGGAGAAGGAAAAAAAACAGATCTAATTCTAGCGCTGTGGTAAGTTGCGTCTCAGCTTTTTCCTAAGCATATATTCCAAAGCATATCAAGCCACCAAAAAAACACAAAGAAAGAAAGAAAGAAGAAGAAGAACGAAAGAATAACAAAACTCTGAAACATAATCACTCGTGATTTGAAATTAAAATGGGAAATCCATGTTCGGAGTTCGGAATAGAATGATTTTCTCACCTTCAATTTGATAATGTACTCTTCCTCCTTCTCAACGAAGAAGTTATTAAATTTCTCGAGTTCGTTCTCCAACAAGTTCCTGAAGTCGCACTCCTCCTTGGACATGCCATCCTTGTCTCCGCCCTCCTTGGAATCAAAGGCGTCGACTCGCTGGCGTTTAGCGGTCCTGTCGGAGCCGCCGTCGCAGCCAACTTTAGCAGCAGGCTCCAACTGCTTCAACTTCTTCTTGAGCTCCTTGTAGGAGAGGAACTTGTCCCGCCACTCAGGCAGGGTTTTCTCGATCTGGTTGCTAAGACTCTTACCGAATTTCATGCTTCGTAGTGTGAAGAAACACACGATTCCAGCGAACAAACGAATTACAGAGGGTGTAAGTTGAGGAGGAATGTGTGGTTATGTGTGTGTACTAGAGGGAGGGGGGAGGAAAGAGGGAGAGGGAGGGGATGGAGAGGAGGAGGAGAGTGATATAACGGTAAAGGAAGGGAATATTCGGAGGACATTGATTGGAATATCCAAAAAAAGAGTATATTTGGGGTTTTATTCCCTTGCCCTGCTAGCCTCTCATATCACCTGCCAAATTGACTCCCATTCACTCTCAAATTTCAAGATTGATTTTTTTAAAAATGTCAGTTTAAGTGTAATTAAGCTTTAGTTTTTGAAAATAATTGTTTTTCTTAAAATATGATTCATTATTTATATTCACATTAGATAATAGTCTAATCAAAGTTAGGTGAGTTAAGCCGAAAAGTAAGTAAAATTAAGTATTAGTCAGATCTATTGATCTATTTTTATTTAAAAAATGCTTGTCGATATGACAACGATACATAGAGTAAAAGTAAAGCATATTCATCTTTTGCTCTTTTCTTTTCGACTGAGCACTCTTTAAGAGTAAGAGGAATTTCAAGTTTATTAGTGAGAATATTAACCTCTAAGTATATTATATTTGTATGCTTTGCAAGCTACAACATCCTCCTCTCTTAAAAGTGAAATTGAGTTTCTTTTCCATCCAAAAGTGAAATTAAGTTCGCTAACAACAAAAAAAATCAATTCACATGTAGTGAACAAAATAATTTGAAGTTGTTGAGTAATATCTATACACCCCTTATGCACTCAATATTTAAGGGGGGGAAATCATGTGGATTAACAAATGCCATATATACATTGTCACCAAAATAGACAAATCCATGTTGTTTGTTTTCCTAATTAATATTAAGATATAAAAAAGAATATTTTATTTTATTTTATTTATTCAGGGGGGGATAGAGAGAGTAGAAGCCAAGGGGGAGCTTTGCTCATAAAAGACGCATGGTATAATTCGAAGGTCTTTGGAATATCCATTCCTCTCTGTTCAGTTTAGTCATAAATCATACCTTCCTTCATCGCCAACCAACTGCTTTTATATAAATATATAGAAACGACAATAATTTCAAATTATGTTTCAAAATGACAGTACATTTGAAATTAATGAATTTACAATGCTATCTTTCTGATGATGATGATGATGATGAGCAACGTGTGCACTTGATAATTAGTCATTTGTGTTCACCGCCATGCCAATATATATATATCTGATAGGGTATTATAGACACAAGAATCGGATGAGGATAATGTGATGAGTTTAATTGGTCAAAATTAATGAGTTTGATTATATTTGGACTCCATCAACCTAATAGGCTGAATCTCACCTGCGCCCTCGGATATACTTGGGCATAATCTAGATTCTTTCCTCCTTGTATATTCAGTTTTTTTAATTAAAAAAAATTAAATTGCCCAGAGCATGTGTAATAAGGTCGCATTGGTTTTAGTCAATAATACGGTTCTAACTTTTGACCAAAACAATTGTAAATACTCACCCCATTAAAACCTAATTAATTAATTTGAGTATATCAATAATATTAGTTTAATATTTTTTTTAAAAATATGCTAAGCATTTTCCTTAATTCTCTCATCTCTCGTACCTAATTATTGTTCGGAGAATATTAATAGGGTGAATTTAAAAAAATTAATGAACATATAAAATAGATTTTATATACAGGACCAATATTAACTTTTCAATTAAATCATACTGAATACTAAACATGGACTTATTAGTTATTAACACTTGAAACTCTAATTGGCCGTACGATTTATTGAGGAGAAAGATGTGGAGAGGAAGTATTAACCCCTTTCCCCATGCAGCCACTTGTCAGATAATTTTATTTGTTTAATATAGATACCTCTATTTTTTAATTGAACTTATAATAACAAAAGGTATTAAACTTGAGATTTGTGTTGGATTATTTAAACCCTTGTACTTTAAATTTTAATGTGAACTTTTTATGATGTGTGTGTGGAATTTGATATTTGAATTGCAGATATGGTGGAAGAGGAAGAACAAAAGAGGTGGGAAGGTGAGTACCAACTAAGCAGCAATAGTATTTGTGCAGGGCCATGATGCTCATATGAAAATATTTCTTTAAAACAGATAAAATAAAGGAGGGCAGCATGAGTTGTAGCGGTTTATTCAGAAATATTAAGTTTGACTCATAAAAATTTGATCATATTAAATATTTGATGATAGAGATTCGTTGTGCTTTGTTGTCCTGCCCAACTAATCTAAATTAGCCTGGATCTTAATAAATTTTTTTATTAAAGTGAGATAGGTTAAAGAGACTAGATATTCAGAGATAAATAAATAAATTAGGAGATGCGGGAATAGAGATTTTTTTTTTTTTGGGAGCCGAAGGGAATAGAGATAATTACCCCACCAAAATAAAGAATGGGAAAAGGGAATATTCGGAAGGAGCTTCCTTTATTCTAGATGGGTCTCCACTCCTTGCTTAAAGCTTCTTGGTCCCACCCCTCCTCCCATGTTCTTTCCTGTCTTTTTATCTAACATCTACCCCACGCGCCCCTCCCCCCCCCCCCAAAAAAAAAATTCACCCTCAATTTCTAATTTCATATTATTCAAGTTAAATTTAAAAAAATGATAAAAAAAAGTAAAAATTACTAAATATTAAATAAAGAATGTTAACAAAAATTTATTATTATTTACAAATTCAGCATTGTCAACACCAAAAAAAAATATTATTACTAAATTTGATTTTAAATTTAGTAATTTTTATTTTTTTTTGGGTCATTTTTTCTTAAATTTATGGCGAATAACACTGTTATTCATAAATTACAAGCATACATGTGTCTCATTTATTTCAAATCTTATTCCGAATACATGGACACATGAATATGACATATTTCACTATTAGTCTTTTGTTCATGCTTATCTTTAATAATATCCTACCCTCTAATCCTTAATATAAAAATTAATTAGATGTTTAATTTAATTCTAAATATAAAACCTTGATTTATTTTATCCCTAATATTTATCTATTTCACTTCTAAATAATTCTCATAATGATTGCACATGTTAAGAAATTTTCATAATTTTGTCTGATAGCTTCATAAAAGCATAATTTCAATGCACATAATTTATATGAGTATTTAAAAAAAACAACATCTATTTATTATAAATAATTAAACAAACAAATCTTCTTAATATTCACAAATTAAAAATGATAATGAAATTTGAGTATAATTTTTATATTTTTTTCAAGGGAAAAAAAGGTATAGATTAGGATGAGAGCACGAACGCGTCTTGGGTCAAATCAGAAGAAGATCCCAAATGGTTAAAAGCATATACCCCAAACGCAAGGGACATGTGCGGCTAAAGTTGTTGGTCTTTTAAGAATCTGGTCCCTCCCCCGTTTACCCCATTTCCCTTCTCTCCTCCCTATTTTTATTATTCTAATTCCATCTCCCACAAATTTCAACTTCCACCCCCCACAATATTAGAAAAGGAAAAACCCCAAAAAAAGAAAGAAAGGCGGAGAAGGAAAGCCATTATCACCAACTGGTCAAACTTTGTATATTTTATTTTCGGACACTTAAATCAAGACATAAAAAAATTGGTTGATTTTGATAATTAATTATCACCTAAAATTTTTTTTTTAAACTTTCAACACATGATATGATTTAATTAAAATGGTAAAAAAAATAATTGTATTTAAGTCTAATCATTTGATGGATAGATAAGGCTCGTGAACCCAACAGCATGAATGATACTGTGGTACAGTATAAGCACGAAGAGGGCCCATTCGAACAGGGAATTGGACCATTTGGCCCAATAGGCATTTGAGATGCAACAAAAACATTAGTGTTCGGAGATCATCTGGAAATGGGCCCAGGCCCAAATTAAAGTATCAATTGTAGCAGCATAGCATATTAGGATGGTTGGCAACCCAACAAAAAAAAAAAAGGACAAGTCTTTTTCCTCTTAGTTAGAGGCTTTGAGTTTAAAGCCCTGGTTAAACCTTTGTGTGCGTGTGCGCGTCTCTATTTTATTATTTTATTGTTCCATGGCTAATAAATAATGACGAAAAAGAATATATAGTTATTTATTTATTTACAGGGGAAACAGCACAGTGATGGCCACCCAACTGCGATAAGCATTCTCGTACCATGGCGGCCCCAGCTCGAACAACTCGTTTGTTGACTTCTCAGCAGTTACTATTTGTCAAATTATTTGTTTATTCTGGATTTAAATATGTGCTGATAAATTATTTTTTTAATCCAAACTCTTGATATTGAAAAATAAAGGGTGTCCACACTCTTGATTTGGATATAAAAACCTGTAACACAGTTTATATATAAAATCTTTTAATAATATGGGTTTAAACCTAATATACACACTGTTTCGGTCCTTAATGAAATAGTTAATTTTTATCATAAATATAATACGTCTATTTTATTTCTCATATATATATATATATTTTCAAACTAATTTATCTATCAACTGATATATATATATATATATATAATTTAATGGTGGATACATGTATTTTAAAAAATTATATCAAGTTTGCTGGAATTAACTAATTTATTTAATTTTCTTAATATACTTAAATTGATTAATCAGTGAACTAACAATAATTGACAGGAGTATAAGATAATCGTGAGATTAAAAAAAATGAATCGGTATTTTTTATTGCTCAAGAACTAAACATGCAATAAAATAGTATATAAACCAAACCACAACGAAGAAACAAGCCCAGATATATATTATACAGCACAGATGAGCAATTAATAGAGTTTTGGTTTGAGAGCTGGAAGGATGTGCCAGAAAGAAACATAATAACCACTTGATATCTCCACAAGAGAACCCTAAGGATTGGACCACTTAGTGGTTGCGCTCTCCTCTCCGCTTTATTTCGTTCACATCACAAGGCATCACCTCTTCTGCATATTAATTACCTGCGCCATTAAAGCTTTGACCCCACCTTCTCCTCCTTTTTTCCCCTCTTTTTTTACTGTTCCCTCTAATCTTATATGAGTTAAGACTTAATTTGAGAGTTGAAATTGATTTTATATGTAAGACTCGTTTCATATGTCTATTAATTATTTTTTTAAAATTAATCCTATTGATATTCATGCAACAATAATCAAATAGGAGAGGAATTGAGGAAATTAAGAAAGATGATTAGGGTGTTTTAAAGAAATATATCATGTTAACTAATTTAACTAACATCCTTAATATATTAATATTAGTTAATTAGATCTTACATAAGAGTAATTTACAAATATAAAAAATTTAATTAAGTTAGTTTCTTATAAAAAAATCTGTGTTAATTTTTTAAAAGTACTTTTTTTTTATAATTCTTAATACAACACTTTTAAATCATTTGTATTGAAAATTAATTTCTTGATAGAAAATCTCTTAATATGTGCAATGAATACGGAGAGTTTACTTGAAAAAAAATACAAATTTAAAAAATAAAATACATTATATTTACAAGTAAAACAAACTCTTTACTGAATTTTATATTTAAAATTGGATTGGATGGATTACATTGTATATGAAAATCAACGAGGAGACGTACACCAAGAGGTTAAAAAGACATTTGTTTCGTTGGTGGTTTTTGTTGCCAACTGATATTTCTTTTTACTTGTTTGATGGACCGAATATGTTGGCGATTAAACAATTGTGGCTTTCAAAGCAAGCAATCCCTGAAAATTTAATTTTCTTTTAGTGTTTTATTATAGTTATTGCCAAAAGTGTATAGTCGATAGCCGTTATTAAATTAATAACCTTTAAAATGCCAAACACTTGATTGATATGGTTTAATAATACTCGCTCGTTCCCTCTGCTTCATAATACAAGTCATTTTACTCATTTATAGAAAAATAAAAGTCATTATAATTTTCCTCCTCGTTCATAACCTTATTTAATTTGAATAAAAATGAAAAAAAAAATTCCATTTGAAACGAGTTAACTACCTATTGGGTCTTCTTGCCTAACATTAAACACCTGTTTTAAATCTTTCTTAATTGTGAGATTACGAATTCAGCCCTCTATAACTGCAATGGACACAAGAGTTCCTTAGATGAGAAGGATACATGGCAAAATAACGATAACAACAACAACAACAATAATATCCCTGCCTATTCCCCTTAAACAAATGTTTCGTTATTAGAATGTTGTTAGTGGAAAAATTATTGAAACGTACTCTTGATTTGAACTAGTTAAGATGCAAATAATTATTGATCTTTGGTGACTTTTTAAGGTGCCATCTCATAAGTGTTTGTTTCCATAAATAAATACATGGTAGAGATTTAAACGCAAGGTTTTATATAATTAATTGATCAACATAACATAAGTTCATAACCGAAGAAGCATTTAGTTTGTTAACTTATAGCCTAAAAACTTGACGTCTCAAAAAATTGAAGAACATGTACAGTAGTTCCTAAAGAGGAACAAGAATAAGATAAAATAAAATTAAACTGACGATTAGGATTAAATTTCAATAGAAATAGCCCAGTCATGCATCAAAATCAAAACGACACTGTTTTGACTGTTCTAGTTTAGTAAATGGTCAAAACAAAGGCGATGCAGATGAAGAGGGTGAGTTAACATAAAGAAATCAAAAGCAATGATTCATTTTGTTAGGTCTTAATTCTTCTATTTTCTTATCTGATCCATAGCTAAAATTGAACATTTTGTAACACGATTAAGAAAAAAAATTAAAAAAAAAAGGAAATGGTCAAATAATTCTATTTTTAATTTCTGAAATTTGATCTCATTTTGGTATAGCTCTAATATGTGGAATTTGAAACCAGGTTTTCAGGGACTAAAAATCGTTGAACAAAACAAAATCAAGTCAAATTTCAAAAATCAAAATTAAAACAATGCTAGATTTCAGGAACTAAAGATGATATTAACTATAAAAAAAAAAAAGGCATTTCTTGTGGTTGAATTTGTATATACAATGAATATAAACAGCTAACAATATTCTATATATATAATGTGCATATATACATATATCTTGAACCTTGATGTATCAATGCGTATACCAACAGACAAGAAAAGGTACGTAAATGTTTGACTACTTGGGGGTATATATGGAGAGCCATTAAAGCAGAGAGCTTTATGATTGTGCAGCAGGCTCAGCAGAAGAAGGAGACGACGGGTCATAAGTAATTAAGAACATAAAATACGAAGAAAAGTAGCTTGTTGATGATTTGGTAGGAAGAGTGACATGGACCATGAGTATAGGCATTGCTAATTAAGGAGAGACAGATAGGACTCCTTTTCGAGGGAACTATTGAGTATTTTGTTCTTGTTGTCCCCTGGAAATCAATAATATTTGACCAAAACCACAGAAGAGCTAGCGTGGCAGGTTCTACAATATATGTTCACGAATCGGCCTTTATGGAATCTAACTAGAGCCGGTAATACGGGCTGGGCCCGCGGGCCCAGCCCGCCAGCCCGCCAAAAAAGGCGGGCTTGGGTTGATGTTTTCCCAGCCCGCCACGGTGCGGGCTACTCTAGCCCGCACCGCTTTTGGCCCGCTCCGCCGCGGGCTAACCCGCTGATTGGCGGGCCAGCCCGCCAGCCCGCTTTTTTTTTTTTTTACTTTTTCTGATTTTTAATACATTATATAATATAGTTAGATGATTTTGACCATTAAATTTCATATGGACATTACCTCATCCATATCATTATATATATAATTAATTAAGTACTTCATATATATGTATGGTTATATGAAGAGTACTATCCATTTTTTATTTTTATATCTATTTGTCGTTAGTATGCACGGCTTCATAAGATTAGATAAATATGTGATTTTCATATAGTCATACATACACACACATAAAAGATTTACTTAATTAATTTGGATAAGAAAACTAGTTAAATTAATTATTTATAAAAAATATATATGTTAGTTTTTCTTAAATTTCTTCTAATATTATAAATTAATTCTCTTTTTTTTATTAGGATCCATTACTCAAGTTTAAAACTCGGAGCCTAATTTCAACATTTTAAATTAGGCTTAACTCATACTAATATAATAAATTTAAAAAAGAAAAAATTTAGGCGGGCTGGCGGGCTGGCCCGCCAATCCGCCTTGGCGGGTTCGGGCTGGCAAAATGCCAGCCCGCCAAGGTGCGGGCTACTTCAGCCCGCACCGCATTTGGCCTGCACCGCGGCGGGCTGGCCCGTATCCGCACCGCCAGTCCGCTTTCCCAGGTCTAAATCTAACTAGCTAGCTAAGCTCTACAATATGACAGCATTTGAGAGTCATGGGGTTTTGTTGGAGTGGTTGAACTCTTTCACGAGCTTCCAAGCCCAAGTTCCATTTATTCAACCTTTTATTATTATTAGTTTATTACCCGTGTTTTGAAAGCTACTCTCCTACGACTGTATTTTAATGGCATAACTTCACTATAGCTATAAAAATTGAAATTACTTTTTAATTTATGCCTTACCCTCCATCAAATATATGTGTGTGAGAGGGTGTGTACGTATACTCCATTTGGTTCTTATTATAAAGCACTTTTAATTAACTCATCGAAATCAAGAAGATGAGAGGTGAGAATTGAACATGATAAAATTTCAAGTTTACTCTGTTTAAATATATATGTATATATTCGGGGAGTCACAGAAGGCAACGGACATATTTACCACAAGTTTCAAATTTTGCTCTATCATCTCACACATTTCTAACTTAAATGTTGCCAGGACCTAAGGACCATGGGACCAAAAGGGTTGTCACATATATATCTTATTGCTTTGACAGCAATAGGTATTGTCAGTTTGTTGGAAAAAGGGTTTTCGCGGTGATGGCATATAATTGGGAAAACTAAACTTTGACAATTATTCACCTTCATTGTCACATGGTTTCATTTTGAAAAAAAGGATTGATTCTTACACTTCAATTTCCATACTTTTTGGAAAACAAAAATTGATTGATATGGAATCACATACATACCATAGAGTTATTAATTAAGCTAGTTCGATACTTTTTTATTACCCCATTATATCTCAGGATATTACCTTTGGTCTTAATTATAAGACCTTATTTATTGTCTACAAACGAGTTCTTATAATCAAGACTAAAAGTAATACATAAAAGTATCAATCCCAACAACAAAAATTATCTCCCTAAGAATAAGAAGGGCAAACGATAAATCCCTACTAACTATACGTACTCAATAAGCATTAAAAATAATTACTTTTGTTCTTACATAATTGTCATTTTAAAATTTTAATAATGAATTAATTAATTGTTTTTATCATTTTACTACCATTCAGTAATAAAAACAACGATGGAAGCCATTGCCACCATGTATTAATAGCATTTTTAATCTATGCATACAATCACTTTAAGATAGACGTGTTATGTACGTAATAATTAAACATATAAAAAAATTATATTTAAATATAATTTTATTTAAGAACACACTTTGCTTTTCGTAGGTGACGTGGCTGTCGGGTGGAATGAATTGAAGCTTAGAAAAGGATGCCACATTATTTTTGTTTTAATATGGAGTTTATGGTCTATTAAGCATCGGCATCAATAATAATATTCAGATGTAATAATTAACCCTGCATGCAGATATTTTGACTCCGATCCTTAGCATAATTACATAATACCAAAGTTAAGTAATAATTTGATTTCTTCTTTTAGTTTTTGAAATTCATCACTTTAGTTTCGTCTTGATCTAAAGAACTTATGTGAATCGAATATTCTTTGCAAACTTTTAAAAGGGATTTTTCCATATTAGAATTGTTTTTTCCCTCCTAATCTTGTGAGTTAACTCTACCTATTAAAAAAAAAAAATCATCTCATAACAGGATCGCAAATTCAGGTTTCTTTGGGATTTGAAATTTTCCTTTCTCTTGTAATACCACAAAAAAATTGACGATGAAGAGCTGAATATTTAAGCCATAGACTAAATAGGAAACCAAAACAATGTGATAATTAATTTAGAACTTTGAATTGTACATCACAACACTAAGATACTGATTTTTTTCTTTGATACCAAACCACGCGATATTTAAAAGTCCAGTAGCGTTGGATTCTCGTAAAGTCGAGTTGAAAAAGACTACCATAAGGATAACAAAGTTTCACCATTGGATATTAATTGTCATTACCATCTTTTGTTGTTATACTACGAATGTTTAAAGTTCAAATTACCCCCATCTCACATATACCTCACTTTCACCATCAATTTGAACTATTTTCGGATATCTATATGTTATCTATAATTTTCCAAAAAAAAATTACAACAAGTTGATGACCACAACATATCGTTAGGCTACAAGACCCCTTTGACCTTACCCGATGAGAGAAAATTAGAAGAGAATACAGCAAGAAATAAATTGACAAGAAGATATATAAATACATAAGAAGGTATTAGAAACCCTTTTCATTGTATAACGCTGCTTCATATACACACCAGTTGAAAGTGTATTCTTGTACGTACAATTGCAATTGGACAGCATCTCTGTGTATATAATATTCCTGTTTATTCTGCTCCGTATATATACTCCCACAAATTCAACTTTCCTCGTACGTACAATTTCAAACATACAAATTAACATATATTCGTATGTATGCCTTATTCTGCTTCCTTATAGTTTCCAAATTTCACACCCCGTCCTGTTTCTTGTCATAACTGATATAATTAACCTCCTCGCCTTAGAGCTACCTATATATATATATATATATATATATAAAATATAAACCTATATGCATATATAGCAATTAATTAATATTCATATAAGAAATTAATCATCACCCACCTTTTTGTTCTTGTCCCAAACACCATAATGTCAAAAGAGAAAGCCTTCAGCATAAGCATGGTTATGGTCCTCTTCAACCATATCGTGAAATGAAGGTCCTGGAGGACTTGGACAGTTTCTGTTAAGAAGTTCTTCGATCATTTGCAGTGCTATTCTTTCTTCCTCGTTCATCCCTCCTCCTCCTCCTTCCATGACCACTTCATTTCCTTCTGAGGTTGCACGCTCATCGCACGTCCACGGCGACGTCGTTTTCTCCGCTTCATTACTGTTGCTGTTGCTATTGGTCTTCTTTCCCAGCTCCACTGTCATCACCCAGTTGGAGCTATCAGTACGCTGGCCGGCACGTTTCTGCCACACTCCGATATTGGAGTTCTCGGTGTCCAGCCTCAGGCAAGTCATGGACGGCGACGGAAGCTTCCCGCATTTCCTCAGCTTCGCGCGCAGAATCTCTTCCAGATCCCTCGCCGCCCCTGCCTTGCTATGATCGGTGGCCGAGGCCGCCACAGCCGCCTTTGGATCACCGTCCGGAGTCTGGGTTATCGGGAAATTGGTCTTAGCATTCCGACCACTCATCAAAATGGCAGCTTGATCGTACGCTCGCGCCGCTTCTTCCGCCGTCTCAAATGTCCCCAGCCACACCCTCCTCTTCCTGTTCCACAAAATCACAACATTCAAATAAAACGAATAGCAGGACCAGTAAATGCACACACACACACCTACGTATATATGAAATGAAAATGCGTACTGAGAGTGTGATTTGATTATAATTTAGATGGATGGGAAGAGAGAGAGAGAAAGTAAAGGAGAATAGTACAGGAGCGGGTGGCGAATTTCGGAGACCCAGGAGCCCCAGTGACGCTGTCTGACGCCTCTGAACTTCTTTGAATGCACCATGATGATGATATGAGGAAGAAGATACGAATGTGGGGAGAGACGATAAGAGAGGAAAGTACAGAAGGAACAGAGAGGGGGGAAATATGGGGGAAGATTATAAAGAGAAGAGGCACAGTGTCGGCGAACTGCGAGATTAATGGTACCGAGGGGCATTAAAAATGGTCACCTAAATCCTCATAATATATAAACCAGTACAATTTCATTTATTGTTATCGCTTGACTTGTTTCTTCCCCATCTCACTTTCTCCCCCCAAGCAATTGCCTCTACAGTTAACTTTCTATTATTATCTTCCTCCTGCTTCTTTCCCATTATTGCCATCTCTTTAAATTCCATCATCTCTAAAGTAGGTGACTTTGCCACAAATGTAGCAGCACTGTGTTTATTACTGTCATACTCCTCTAGTCCTATTTATAGGATAGAGAGAGAAGGTTTTTTTTTGTCCTATTTATAAGTCATTTCATTAACTTTTCAGTGTGAATGTATTATTTTGTCCTTCATTTATTATAGTATAAATAGTTATCTTTTTTGAAAGAAATATATATTAAATAGGGGTAAAGTTAGAAAGTTGCTATATTTTAATGGAGAGTTAATGCAGTTTAAAGTTTTCCTTGGTCTGTGTGAAACATGTTGGAAGTGCCTTATAAATAGGACCAGAGGAGTATGTTCTTTCTTTTCTGCTATAAAGATTCAGACTTGTATATGCATGCAACGTTTCTGCTTGTACATCAATTAATTTCCCTGTAAATTTCAGTTATTACCGGACTTATTTGAAGAATTACTACTACTACATGTTTGGATTTCAATTCGGAAATTCAAATTATTTGATATTCTACCTTTTAACTATATATATTTGAATGCGCTGAAACTCTGGTTTTATAACCTCAATTTGTCTTTTACAGGTAGTTAAGCACAGCGATAACGGCGTGTGTGATGCATATGTATAAATTTATATTAGGGGTTTTGTCCCACTGATCATGTCCTGTCATTATTTCAGACCAAATTTGGTTCAGAACGGGGAGCGAGGCTCAAAACCAGGGAAGTAATAAAACACAAATGGATGGCAAGGAGTGAACAACATTTCATCTTAATTCAAAATCTAAAGACTCAAATAATTGATATTTTTTATGGATCGAATAACATAACTTTCTTAATCTCTTAAATTAGTTTATCAACTCAAACCCACCGATCATATGAGACTTGGAAGAAGCCATTTTTTTTTATGCATTTCTTAGTTTTTTTAGCCAATTTAGCATCATTAATATATATAGGACACCCAGATAATCTTGAATTATAATATATTAAAGTTATCTCGTACTTGAGAAGCCAAATGAAGCCCTGTATGAATTGAGAACACAACACTAATCCATATAAATCATGACACGTTGATGTCTTTGTAAGTCATTGGAAGTTACAACCAATAATTGCTGCATGTGTAACTAAATTGCCTTGTAATTAAAATGGCCATTTCGTAAAATTAAAATTGGGTTCAAAGGACCGACTTGATATGGAAGAGAAATTAAAGGAGAAGAGTTAGTTGAAGTGACAGCGCCAACATATCCAATGAAGAAAGACAGCGTTGAACTACGATGTAACATGTTGAAACTGATGTTGTCATTATTGGAAACTGGTGAACCTGCCCTCCCGTGAGCCCAACCTATGACCCTCACATTCTGTCCTCTCTTTCTTTTTCCTCATTTTTTGGGCACTCCCTGTGCATTCCTCACTCCACACAAAAGAAGAGGAGGTCGAAACACCAAATCCCTCCATCCAACAAAGTTTTGGCAGCCAAATTCGCTTCTTTAGCTCCAATCACAAGAGAAATTTCCTGATCAAATTTCTTCAGACACAACAAATTCTCAAGGAGAACATGACATCTCTAGTCGGGGACCAAGGCTTGTTGATGCAACAAGCATCCGCCATTGTCATTTGAAAGTAAGACGTGACTTTACATTAATCATTCTTTATAGAGATAATTTTTTTTAGAATTTCAATATACATATGTTTGATAGCCGTCCAATAATACAAATTCAGGGTATATGGAGTTGGGGGATATTAACGCACGATGACCCGTATAACTTGAAAGGTGTTGGCTACATACATGTGTAAACACGGCGTTAGTTGGACCATTTAAAAGGAAGAGTTAAGAATATTGAGAGGGTGCAAATATGTAGGACACAGATCCCTCAATATGAGGGGGTGGTCCGCTACCTCAATCTACATTGGGTTAAGGAAAGGTCACTGTGAAGGAGTGGAGCTGCCAGCTTTCCAAGTCACTTCATCTCTTTAATGCAGACATCAACCACTCCTTCTTCCCCCCTTCCTCCTCTATAGGCTTCAGTTTCACACGTTCATTTCTCTTATTGTCCTCTTGTGTTTATGACCCATTTTCCATCTGGATTTTGAACATTGAATGAACAAGACACTGCCACCACTACGTACTTTGATTCGCTCTGCGTGTGTGAGACAGAGAACAGGGTTTAAATATGAATATGAGTCAGAGAAATTGCAGCTTTTGTGTGTGATCAAGTACTCATGGATCGAGCAAGAAAACTCCCCCAAGAAAAGTGGCAAAATCAAATAATACTTTTGCATTTGCAGCACATATGCCTTGTTTTTGATGAAGAGTGTGGGAACTTTTAGTTATAGGTAGTTAAGTTGGTACTTTTTCAAGTATGGGTCACCCACGTGTAAAAAAAGTAGTAATAATTATTATTCTTAAATGCACAATTATCATGGTATTTTTTTTTATTTGGTTTAACAAAATATGCTACTCCCTCCTGATCCTTTTTATAAACCTAAATTTTTGTTATTAAGTTTAACCTTTTTTATTTAATTAAGGGTCTTCCTTTTCAAGGTTTAAAATACAAAGGCTTCCGTCTTTTTCAATAAGTGTATTTTTAAAAATTCAAATATGGATTCTTTTTCTTAAGAAGGTTAGGCCACTTATCACCTCAGCCAATAGCTTGTTAATAAGTTTAGTCTATTTTTCTTAGTTAACGCATTTTTTTTCATTTTAATTCCTAATTAATTACACATTTATCTCATTTCTTTTTTTTTTTCCTCCTCATTCTCTCTTTTTTTAATTCATTCTCTCCCCCACTCACACTCTTCTTAAATAAGGGTTTTTGAGAAAATAAATTACATCTTTTACATATTTATTATTTTAACTAACTTTTTGTTTGCATAATTTAGTTATTTAAAATTTATTAAAAAAAAAAAGATCGAAGGGAACATATGCTACCTCCACTCTTAAGTATTATAAGGTAAACTTTACTAATTTCACGCATCTAGAGTGATACTTCTCTGATCATATCAATAAATAATTTTTAATAGATTTTATCAAAATCAAGAAAAATTTGAATCTCACTATCGATTTCTTAAAATGTAATACCTTTTCAACTGTACTTTCTATTTAAATATACATCTTTTACAACACAAATAATTTTCTCTCTCACTAAACCTAGGGAAATTTATTACTTTCTCTAGTTCTTTTTATAAGAGCCTGATAACTAAATTACGTAATTTAAGAAAATAATTAAACTTAGTTAAAAATAATAAATATGTAAAAAATAAATTTTTTCCAATCATGCCCTTATTTATAAGGGGCAAGAGGAAAAAATTTGAAAGAGAATATAGTAAACCTTTTAATTAATGCAATACAGAAAATTAATAAGGGACAAAAATGATAAAAACATATTAAATATCTAGACAATCATGAGTGACATTTTATAAAAAGGACAAAGGTAATTCAAATTTCAGATTCCTATTCATATTTCACGTTTTTTGATGATGGTTTGAAAAGTAAGCAGCAGACAAGGTTTGGAAAGAAATAAAATCCACCTGAAAAGGAGGAAAACATCGAGGAAGCACGTATATTAATTAACAATTAATAAATAATAATGAGATGTTAAATGGGGAGACTTGTGGCTTAAAACAATTTTGAAGCTGTCAATTTATGTGGAGGTTTGATTGATATGATGATTATTCAATGACGACATGACTAAGTAGCAATGAACGTGGAAGGAGTTAGGGGCCTTAATGCCAAAGACCTTTTACGAGTAACATGACGATGTGGCCTCACATTATTCTCTATATTTCCATGTAATCTCTCTCTCTCTCTCTCTATATATATATATATATATAAAGATGGATAAATAAATAAAGTAGCTTGATCTCTCTATATAAAATGTTAAATGTATATAAATGCGATCTAACTGGAACCTTTTATTTATTATTATGTAAATTGTTATATTGTTGAAAAGTGTATTTGTTAAATAGGAATAAGGTTAGAAAGTTTTTAAATTTTAAGGTAAAATTAATGAAATTTGAGAATTTTTTATTCTGATAAAACATGTTAAAAACGATTGATAAATAAGATTAGGTAGATAATACATGAATCCTATATGAGCACGTGGCGAGTGTATTGAAATAAATGGAGTGAAGAAAAGGTGGGCACAATATGATTGCTAAAATTAATAATACGAATCACTAATTGGGTGATTCTTAGCAAGTTCAGTCCTTGATTATGGGGTGTTTGGATAGAAACCAAACTATGGTTTCAGAAGTACTTTTACGGATTACAAAGTAAATATGTGGAGGAGGTTACCTTGTTTTGCGGAAAAGTGATTCTGAAACCTAGGTTTTGGTTTTGCCAAACACCCTATATAATTTAAGTAATTGCTGACTTTTGTTACCAACTCAAAATGGTAGGACTACCACACCTCATTCATGACCCAAGTGGCCACGTAACTTTAATGACCTTCACAACATTATTATCAGAAACCTTTTTCAACTTTTTTCATCAATACAAATAACCCTCTCACCACTCTAATTTTATTTATATAAGGTACACCCTTAGTTTTTTTTTAATCATTCTTAGACTTTCAAACTCTTATTTGGATAAAAATATCCCTCCGTAACGAAATGTTATTTAAACATTTATATTGATAAAAAAGGAATTTTTTATAAAACAAAAAATAATTGTAATACATGTATCTTCAAACTTTTTAGCATGTTATAAAATTTATTAATTTTGATTATATTATAGAATATATAATATTTTTAATTCTCATAATATATTGAAATTTATTTTTTTATGTTTCTTTTAAATGGTTGGAAAATATTTTAAATGCATTTTTTTCATCATATAATATAAATTATGTGAGTTAGGGACACTATATAAATCATTTAAACTTATAATTTAAATTTTTTTAAACAAAAATTTTGTTGCAAACATTTTATAACTTATCGAGCGGTTATATATTAATTTTAAGAATTATTCAATTTTTTATTCAATTTTTTTATGTCTGCATTAACTAATAATTTAATTTCTGCCCTAATATGATAAAACATTAAATAAATAACTATTTGTAAAAATAAAAAATAAAACTAAGGTAAAGAAAAATATCTTAAATTCTCTAAAACAGTTTGAGCCAAAATTTAGGGATTTAATATTATGAAGGGTAAATTAATAAATAAAAAGTATTTCAACATAAATTTTAATTAAAAAGCATCTTTTTAGAATATTTAAAACAGAGTTAACAATTTAAACTTAAATATATTTTTTCAAAATAGAGAGAAGGTCCATATAATTATGAGAAAATGCAAAAAAAGTTAGAGTGTTTTACTCTAAAATAATACTTCCTCTGGTCCTAAAATTAAGTAACAAATTTTTAAAAATTGAGAAAATTAGTTCAGTTAATTATTTATAAAAATATGTGCTGCTTTTTATAAAATATTTTTTTAATTATTTGCATCATAACTACTCTTAGTGGAAATCATAGGAATAAGCTGGTGAAAAATTAGAAAATTGAAATATAAAATAAATTAAGATATTATATTTATAATCAAACTAAAATCTAATTATTTCTACTCAGGGCAGATGAGGAAAATTCAATGTCTTTTTTAACATTGTAATCATTACTGATGACTAAATAGCATTTTGTATCTTTATAAAAGTTAATTTTTGACTATAAAATCATTTTTTGTTCAATTATTTTTACATTTCATTCCATCCCATTTTATGTGTCAAGCGAGTCATAGCTTTCAATATTTTCCTAATTGACGTTTTAAAATTTTGTAGTGATAAAATTTATTTTCCTCCACCTTAACGGAACCCAACTCGCAAATACTTCCTCGCTCTAGGCCTCTAGCAGAGCGATTTCTTCCCCATTCCACGATCATCGTCATGGATTTCAACTTAAGACCCTGCACATAATTTGACCCTCATCCGCCTGAGTTTCATGGGCTATAGGCCCATTGAGTAATGGATCCTGGATCTAAAGTTTTACTTCCTTTTGGGCCAACCCACTATGTTTTTCTTGATAATTGGGCTTTCCTTCAGTTGTCTGATCCAAATGAATTTTCTCATATTTTGAAGGGAAGCATGTGAGACGCCCCATGGTTTTCCACTATGGTGAGTCGTAAATAATATAATTAACAAAAAAAAAAGCTAACCATATAATAATAATCCAATTTGGATATATGTCAAGAAAGACAGAACTTCATTTACCAGGGGGGATCAAAATAATGAGTGGGCTGAATCATTCTGGGCTTTCTGTGGGTTCGAGGAAAAGGGAGAATTTTTCATGTAACTAGGCCCCACTGAGATTGGGTTAAAGGATGAACGGCCCAAATTCCAAAAGTTTGGCAGAGAAACGGTCAAGTCTCTCGAGTAAATTACAGTTAGGTTCTCGACAAATTTTTTTTCTTTTTAATGAGTTGCAAATCAACAGCAGATTAAGAGTCTCTGTTGCAAATGAGATATTTAAAAGTTTCAAATGTAACTCTCCAATTATAAATACAACCACGTGAGTATAAATTAGGTTCATTAATCTGTGTATTAAATAAAAACCGGAACAATAGATGAATAGAGGCTGAGGAGTATATAGAAGAAGCGGAGAGCAAGCAGCAAAGAGGAATTTATATCTGATTTGTAAGTCCAAGAGCTGTCTTCTCACTAAGGAGATGAAGAGGCTGTGATTGGAAGGTAAATTAGAAAAGTCATAAGGAAATAATAATTTAATATTGATGATATTTATGAAGACAGGGGACACGTGGATATGGTTGGAAATAATATCTCAGTTGGGAGGGGAAAAAATCAAGGAAGGCTACTTAAAATGCAGAGTCACATTCAATCAATCAATCAATCAGCTTATATTCTTTAAAATCTTGAATTTTCATGGGAGTGTGGCAAACTGTGTTTATTGGAATTTCCCGTGTTGGTGTTTCCATTTTCATATCCTTTTCTTCTTGCTTTTGGAATGACAGTGACAAGTCTTATTTTATCAGATAAGATCAGTTATATGAATCATACACATCATTATGTTCTATTAACAATATAAAAAAAATATAGGTAAAAGTGGAAGGTGAAAACGCCAGATCAAAGCTGGATGAAAAAGGATGAGGAGAGAAACAAAAAAAAAAAGGTTAGAAGCATCACACGAGAATCATTGGTGATAGTAATGATATGGTGACGTGAAAGTTCAAAACAAAAGATTGTGGATTTGATATACTTGTATCCAAGACCCTAGTAATAAAAGGACATAGGAAAGAAGAGGCGTAAAATGGGGTGAATGATGAGAGGGGCAGACATTTTCAAAGGTTGCAGCATTTAGAATTTAGAAATGTAGCGAGGAAGGAAGGGCATTTGTTGTCAAGGCGTACGTTTCATTGACTCCTGTAACTCCTCAATATCCACGCAACACGCCATTGATATGTTTTTTTTTTTTTTTTATTATCCCAAAAATATTTATAATTAATACTACTTTCGATCTTAATTATAAGAACTAGTTGACTAGTTTAAAAAGATTAAAAAAAAAGTTAAATTAGTTATTTTTGTCATAAATAAGTGCTGTCTTTCCTAAAATATCCTTACTAATCAAATGTATTGGTTAGACATATTATTATTAGAAGGACTATCTTAAAAAAACATAAATATTAGTGACAAAGTGGATTTGGGTCTTATATTTAGGATCAAAATAAAAATCAACGAGATTTTATATTAAGGATTGAAGGTAGTATTATGATTTTGCGTTACTTACTACCATTGATATTTTATTTAAAAACATCCTTGCTATAAGAAAATCGATCAAAACCATTGTTATTTATGAATTTTCGAAAAAGCCAGATAGCTGATTAAATTGCTAAAACCTTGTGAAAAGGGTCAAACCTTTAATCCTCTCCCACAATTGCAATGTCTTTTTTATCTCGGATCATGGATCATGTTGAAATGTTGTTAAATACTAAATGATTTTGTTTTGTGTCTAAAGTCTAAACTTGTGGTTGTTATTTTGCTGGCGAAAAAACAAAGAAAATACTCTACGTGTAAACAAAAGCTTAATTATGACTCGAGCATCTCGAATGAATTGAATATTTTCGTTTGACTAACTAAAAATAATAATAACAATAACAAGGAAGATCAGTAAACAGAGGCGGCAGGAAACTTATAAAGTGTAAATTACTCAAGTGCATGCGCATGACTCAGCACCAACAAAATTATTATGTATGTGTTCCACTTCTTTAATTTATTTAAATAATTAATTCACTGAGGTACCTCCAAAAAAAAAAAAATGTCCCTATAGCTACTACTGCAGCATCTAAATTTCTACACACTACTGCCTCCAATAACCAAGTTGACTAATTTAAAAGAATTAAAAAATTATTAAATTATTTAATTACAACATATGTTATATTACTTTTATAAAATAGTCATATAAGTCATTAGATTATATATCAACTTATAAGTGAGACAAATTAATTTGGTGAAAAATAATAGATATAAATACTTTAAAGTAATTTAGTAACTTTCTTAATCTCTCTAATTATTCATTAAATCCTGTTTAAGGACTGAACGTATTTTATTGGCCATCGTATAATTTAATTTGCTCGACAGTCAATACCAATGACTAT